>NW_028324307.1:9750000-10050000 GCF_058129835.1 Hydra viridissima | reverse complement strand
ATTGGTGGGCATAAGTAAAGAAGAAATTGTGCGTCTTTTAACACCAACTAAAAGTTATTACCCTGATTTGCAAAATATCTTTACCATTTCACTATGCTGCCGTCTTTACACGCATCCTTTAGAAATACTCGAACATGTGCATAAATCCGTAATGGTCGAACTAAGTTTAAATAAAGAAGATCATAGACTGGTTTTAAAAAGATTAACTCAATTATTAGATCAATGGGCTAACACATTTCCTTGCGACTTTAAAGAAAAACCTGACAGGGAACGTCTTTTGCGCATTTTCAATTTTATAACCACAGTTCAGCCAGATTTAAAAAAAGACGTAGCTCAAATCACCAAAAATCTGAATATATATTTAGAAGATAGACTCAGTTTCATTTATAGATGTAATCAAGATGTCATCGAATATGACGAGGTATATCTTTTAATGGATCTATGTAATAACGAGCCGATCGTGATTGCTGAACAGTTAACAATTATTGAGTTAGAAAGGTTTTCTAAAGTTACACTAGAGGAACTCGTTCGAAATTTTGCGCTGAGTAAAATTAAAAAGAGTGCAAAAAAACAAACTGACAAATTTGCTGAAGCAGGAAAATCGATGGTTGAAATTTACGCTGACTGGTTCAACCGGTTGAGCCATTTAGTGGCAACAGAAATTTGTATGTGTCCCAAATTGGAAGAACGTGCCAAAATAATTAACTTTTATGTCGAAGTTGGGAAGCAATGTTTTAAATTAAGTAACTTTAACTCTCTAATGGCTATTCTTACAGGATTAAACATGAGTTCAGTTAATAGAATGAGGAAAACATGGTCACATTCGAATCGTTCTGGGTTTTTAAAACTGGAGAGAGAACTGTCACCAAACAATAACTTTGCAAGGTATCGCGAAACCTTAGCGTTAAGAAAATCTCTAAAAGACTCAACAAAGTACGTTATTCCTCTTTTTGCTCTCGTTTTGAAGGACTTAACTTTTGTAAATGAAGGATTTGAAACGTTGCTCCCTAACGGACGGATCAACTTTGAAAAGTTTACGAACTTTGCAAAGGAAGCTCGAAGCCTTTTAGAACTTCAGTCAAAACGTTGTAAATTTCAACAAATCAGTAAAATAGCTGATTATCTCTTACGCTCTCCACTGTGTAATGATGAAGGACTTTATAAATCTTCATTTGAAGTTGAACCTCCGGATTCCAGTTTTGAAAGGGATCGGTATCGGTCGGTTAAAATGAAAGTAAAGTCAACTTAATTTTTTAATTTTGAATCAAGAAAAACAATTTTTGATGTAAAACAATTTTTTTCCGGCGATGGCTGTTTTATTAGACTTCAGTTACATTGCTTTAAAAAACGCAGCTGACTTTAACACTAAATTAAGGCTGGTGTACAGTGGGCTGCAGCCCCCCTTCTTCTGAATTAATCCTGCTGTTTAACGAAAAAAAAGTATTCTTTTTAAACTTTTAATAAGTTTAAGACTGGAGAAGATGCAGCCACAAAACAAATTAAACTGTATAAAGTTCTAAACTTGACATCTAAATCAGCAAGTTGCTGAGTTTTTTAGTGTTGAGTGTCTTATTCAGGTTATAAACGATTTCACTGTTAAAAACGACGCCCCTAGCGTTGTTCAGCTAATGACAACGGATGAAGTGTATTAAAAATTTTGTTACTTTTCATGCTTCCTAACAGCCCATGTTGCTGTAAGTATAACATATGGAAAACTATGTTGGTGCGGCAAAAAAAGTGTATGAAAACTTAGTTATTACAAATAGATAAATAGTATGATTATGTTTGTACTCGATTTTAGGGTACATAAAGAGGCTTCCACCGTTCTTAATACAAATAGTAGACGTTTATCTAAACGTTGACTTATATTCAAAGTATTTTCCATTTTTAACATTTTATCAACTTTCGGTAAACAGATTCTGGAAGAAATCTTAAGAAATTTATATATATTGAGCCATTTTTTTAAAGTTGTTTTTTGATAATTATTGACATTTAATGTAATAAATACATTTTGGGTAATTATCCGAAAGCCAGGTATTAATTATCAAAGTTTATATACAGTACTATCAATGAAAGGGGTAGCAATATAATTGACACTCGATTAATACCAGTTACAACGTTGATAAGAAAAAAGTGGATATTTTTATCCAATTACCCAAAAGCAGTTGGAAAGTACGTCACTTTTCTGTTTTATTTTTACATTAAACTTTTGCTCTGTTATAATTGCATTATATCAGCTAGACATACACAATTGCGACAAAACCATCACTCCACTTTGTTCAGACGTTGGTCTTTCTGGTAGTTAAGTGTTTTAGTGAGATTGATTATGAAGAAAATCATCTAACGTTCATTTTTTCAGTCATCAAACAGCGCCAGAATTCGCAATCCATAATGGTCTGAGGCGCTGATATTTAGGGGTTAGGCCGAAATACCACAAGAATGGTGCAAAGTCTTTTTTTTTGAATTTTTACAGCTCTTCCGCGTTACTTACCGGATATTAATTAAGGGGTGTAAACTCCCGGACTTCGGGATAGCAGGAAATTTTTATGACGTTCCCGGGAAAATTTTTTAAAAAGAGAATACACACAACTTTAAAAATTCTCCACATCTTTTGTGTATTACTTCAAGTATTAGTATTAACTCACTAGTTAAAGTATTTATTTGTATCTTACACTTTTAAACTTGACTCAAGAAAAATTTATCTAAAAAAAGAAAATGTAAAACTTTCGCCAACATAATTTCCAATTATGAACTAAAAAGGAAATGAATTTAAAACTGAAATAAAAAAGATGAAATTGAATTAAAAGAATGAAGTTATAACTAGGATTAAAAGATACCAAAAGTAAGAAAAATAAAGCATTCAGAGTTCAAGATTTTTCTCGAATCTAAGAGCAAAATAAAATCCTTTCTTTAATTTTAGCTTTGCTGATTCTTGGAAACATGTTCTGAAGGTACCTAAATTCATCACCAGTTCTGTTCATGGCTCTAAAAATGTTTTTCACGAATCCAAGCTTGAGGTTTAAAAGCGTGGATAAGTCTTCTGTGACTTTCAGCTCATTCTTTTTAGGCCAGGGGCGTATCCGGTGCACTTTTGCAGAATTAAATGTGAAACTTTTGCTCTACTTTCACTACCACACAGAAAACAATAGAAAGTTGTGCATCTTGACTGTATTCCCATTAGCAACTCAATGACTTTAAGATCATCACAAATTTGTGCTTCACCACAATTGTGTTTAAGGTAGTAGATTTGTCTATATTTATATTTATATTTATTAGACTGTCAAATTGTTATAGAAAGATAAACATTTCAAAAAAGGAAATAGAACTAGTACATTTCCTTTTTTGGTCACTCTGTTCATCTAGATAACAACACATTTCTCGTGCATAATACCAGCGAGTCATATCTGGTCGGAAGATAACGTCGTGAATTTATTTCAGTTTGTTTAAATTTTGAATGAGACGCACTTTTCTTTGACACACTTTTTTAGGTAAATTTGTTAACCATTTTAGACGTAATGCAAACAAAATTAAACTCCCAGTGCAATTGCCTGTCGCATCAAATACTTAGCATAACACATTTTTCTTTTAACATTAACATAAACCTCTCAACCACTAGCCTCTCAATCACCGACAGTGTTGTAGCATTCATTACCTGGTATATTCTAATATATAAAACCTAAAGCTTGTATGTGTGTATGTGGGTGTGTTCTTCATACAAATCTAGAGTTTTAATCCGGTCGTCATTAGATTTTTCACACAGGTTTAGTTTTTCCCAGCGAAGGTTCTCCGCCAGGTTTGGACCACCCCGACTTTATGTTCAAAGTACTTATGGCTGGAACCTAGTTCTAGCCCGTTCCAACCACTCCTTACACCCAGCGAGGAGATGATTACGGAGCTAATAATTTAAATAGTTTTTACCAGTGAAAAGCAGGAAATTTGTAAAAATGTGTTAGCTTTCCTCTATGACAATTGTTGAAGAATAATTTTGGAAAAATATACGGTATAAAAGAGCGAGAAAATTTGCAAAGACAGGTTTTTGTTTGGAGAGAAGATTATTGTGATTTATCGATGTGTTTGATGTGAAAAACCTACCCCAGTGGGCAAAGCGACGTCGGAACAACGTCGGATCGATGTCGGAGCTGACGTCGGATCGATGTCGGATTTACGTTGGAAATGGAAAGGTTGGGCGACGTCGAAAAAAAGACATCGGGCGACGTCAGAATTTCGATGTCATTCAACGTCGAGCGATGTTAAACCAACGTCGGAACGACGTCAGATTACTGACGTAAAGACGATGTCATTATGTAATAGAGCGATGTTAAACCAACATAATAAATACAATTAAAGAATAGCACATATTTTCTAGCATAAAAGCATTCATTACAAAAAACAACTTTCTATTTTGCATCAGTATCTTTCTGGAGACGCCCACCATCCCCGCCAAAAACTTTGCTAGGGCCTACCGCAATACCTTTTGAACTTCCACTTTGATATCGACTACCGTAACCTCGCTTCTTTTCGTCATGACGCTAGCTAAATAGAAGTTAAAAGTATAAAGGCATAAATATATAAAGACCAACTTTAATTAATTTAGAATTTTAAATCATATAAGTAAAGTTATTTCGGTTACAAAAACAAGCAACTAATGAAATTTAAAAAAAAAATAATCCATTGACTACCCGACAAGAACAGCTTAAATTGACTGAAAACGTTAAAAACTTTCAGAAAACTAGACCCATTTACCATCTTTATAGGTAAATAAAACAGATTTATATTAAGTCTGTTTTGTTACTTCAGGGTTTCGTCAATGTCGAAATCAGCTAAATTATTGTCAAATTTAGGATCCAATTGTTAAAGGGATATATATGTATATATATATATATATATATATATATATATATATATATATATATATATATATATATATATATATATATATATATATATATATATATATATTATATTTCTGATTATATGTTTTTTTCTTAGAAGAGGATCCCTTTAACAATTGGATCCTCCTCTAAGAAAAAAACATATAATCAGAAAAATAATCCACCATAAAATCAACAAAATTTCTGTCCCCTAATAATTATAGCCACTGAAACTGTGAACTCTCTAAAATTAGAAAAATGAAATCAACAATTTTCTTTTATTGACTTTTATGGAGACTAAAAAGTTGCTGAGTAATTTTAAAGTATACTTTTAATGTTTTGAAAGTAAATTTTTTTAAATTTGCACCAGCAGATGCCGTTTTTTTTTATAAAATTTGAAATTCTTAGTGGTTATCAAATATCTGGAGACATGAGTGTGCTACAGACAAGTATATGACATATTTGGTAATTGATCATGTCAATGTGATGTGTAAAAAAATTTGAGTACCTATTTCTCTTGCATCACCTTGTGCCAAATACTTTTTAAAATTTAGTCAAAAAAACCAATCTCAATCAATCAATCTTTAAAAAGTGCAGATTTTGGTGCAAAGTGTTGCAGCTGCCATAGAGACCTAAAAAATGTTTTGCAAGCTCCTTAAGAAAATATATTACGTTTAAAATATATATACTTGAGTTCTTTACTGTGGAGGGAGCCTATTTCCCAATATGACATGTCCAGCTCGCCATCGCTGTATGGGGGATATTGCAGCCATTTTATTGGTTGTATCCATATCATCATCAAAATCTATTGATAAATAAATATTCTTAATTATCAAAAATGCATATGCAAACTTACATCAGTTCTCATGGTTTACCCAATACCTTCTTTAATAACAGTAATGGTCTGTCCCTGATATCTGGTTCTCAAATGAAGTGTGTATCCATTCTCTGTATCAGACACTGAAGTTGATTCTAAAAACAAAAGATATTGTTTTTGGAATCAATATATTAATAAATATACTTAAATATCAAATACGCATGTGAGTAGCACTCAGGTCTCCAAATATTTGATAACCAGTGAGAACTTCTGATTTTTTTAAATGTTTCTGCTGATGCAAGGTAAAAAAATATTTTTTCAAAAATTCAAAACATACTTTGAAATAACTCATAAATAGCCATTTTTTTAGTTTGCATAAAAGAAATTGTTAAAAAAATTGACACCATGAACTACAATAGCATAGACAAATAAAATTTTATAAACTTGAAAGTTACTCTACCATTAATACGCTTTGACAAATTTTTGTGTTTGTTATTATATTGCCCATTTAATGTTTACTCAGTGCTATCAGTCCCCACAAAAGCATCATAATATTACCTTTCTATTATGTTGTTAATATTTTCTTTTAATTTAATCTCACTATCTCTTAAAAGATGAGCAACCTAAAAGAAAAGCATTAAGATACTATTGATATTATGTTTTATTTTTTATCTTATTGCTTGTTTTACTGTAAATAGTATAAAAACAGATATTTTTATCATACAATTTGTTAATAACTTTAAATTATACTAACAAGACAGAGTTTTTATGTCTATTCACCCTAATTTTTAAACCCTAGTTTTTATGGTTGTTGTGATGTTGGTTTGATATGATTTGAGGGATGTATTGAATTATTTTTTTATAAGGATGACTAATAATGTAATAAAACAAAATTAATAACACATAACAAAATTCTTATATATTTTAATATGTATTCTAAAGTCTACCCTCTTATTTACAAAGTCATTCACAAACTTGGATCCCTTAACTGTACCAACAGGTTATTATTTTATCATTATTATTGTGTTAGGGAGAGTGACCCTAATACAATAATAATGATATTTGCTAATAGTAATAAATAATGATCAATTACTACTGTTAGCTGACTCAGAACGAAGAGATTCAACTTAATTGTTAACAAATTGTACATAGTCATCAGAATCATTTCGCAGAGCATCATTAATTAGATTATTGATTTCTTGATTCTGGGCTCTACAATTATTAATGTAAGACATCTAAAGAATAATGTTAAAAAGCTGTTGAAAAAGTTATAGATTGTGATATCAATCCATTTAAATGCATTTTTGAATATTCATGTTTATCCCACTGTGTACCAGTCCAAAAAAATTAACATGGAAACAAGAAAGTGGGACAAGATCTTAGAAACAACAGAGACAAGATCTATAAAGCATGATGAAACAGTTAATACATCTAACAAAGTGTATATTGGCGTATCTGAAGAAGAATGGAAATAAAGATGTGCAAATCACAAACATTTATTCACAAAAAGCTCAAGTAATGTATTTTTTACCTGATGATTGCAATTAGCATGAAACTTAAAGTAGTAAACATTATGTAGTTTTATTTTAAATTTATCACATAAAATATAATATATTACTCTGATTTTATTCATTGAGCACTCTTGTTGAATTTACATACACAAATAACCTTAAAAACATTGCAATAATGAATTAATAAAAAAAGTCAGATAAATATTTTTACTAATTTAAATACATACATTATACATACATACATACATACATACATACATACATACATACATACATACATACATACATACATACATACATACATTCATGCATACATGCATACATACATACATACATTCATGCATACATACATACATACATACATACATACATACATACATACATACATACATACATACATACATACATACATACATACATACATACATACATACATACATACATACATATATATATATATATATATATATATATATATATATATATATATATATATATATATATATATATATATATATATATATATATATATATATATGTTTTAAAGTATCACAATTAATTAAATCAAGTAAAAAAATAAACGAACTTTCGCTTGCCATAAAAAGCATGCGTTTTATAGTTTGTCAATATGTCATGGCTGTCAATAAAGTCTTATGTATTAAATTTATATCTTCCCGGTAAATTTACTTTTTTCCAATAATAATAATATTTCCGGTAGAATAACTACTCCAGTAAGATGTTTATTTTCCGGTACTCAAAATTCCAGTTAAAAAAAAATATTATAAAATTACCGTGGTATTTACATAAAATAAACATTTAGAGAAAAAAATTTAGTTCTTTTATCTAACTAGATATCTAGTTAAAACAACAAAGTTATTTTCCGCAAATGTTTCTTTTACATACACGAAATTTGTCATTTCTTAAATTAGGACTTACTTAAAGCATAGGACTTTGTTAGGTCACACCACGGTATGTAAATTTTATTCATTAGTAAAATTGTCCATTTACGTCATATTTAGGGCAAAAGACATCGCACGATGTCAGAACAACGTTGGTAAGTCAACGTCGTTTTGACGTCGCTATCGCGATGTTATAACAACGTTGTAATAAGTCGGTTGACATCGCCGATGAAAACCCAACGTAAACCCGACGTCTGTTTGACATCGGGGCCCACTGGGACATTACTACAGTATGGTTTAGTTCCTAAAAACATGACTACATAGCCATAATTAGATTTCTAATTAATACAATAAAGTTTCATATCTAATAGTTGGAAATTAGTTTTTTACTTCCTCATTTTAAAATTTTACTTGAATGTTAAACTTTACTCGATTGTTAAATTTCTTACTTGGTTATTGCTTGTTAAATTTCTTACTTGGTTATTGCTTGTTAAATTTCTTACTTGGTTATTGCTTGTTAAATTTCTTACTTGGTTATTGCTTGTTAAATTTCTTACTTGGTTATTGCTTGTTAAATTTCTTACTTGGTTATTGCTTGTTAAATTTCTTACTTGGTTATTGCTTGTTAAATTTCTTACTTGGTTATTGCTTGTTAAATTTCTTACTTGGTTATTGCTTGTTAAATTTCTTGCTCAAAAAAAAAAAAAAAAATTATGCTCTTCGTGTTATCTTCAAAATTTTTTCGAGCCCAAATTAATAATAATAGTAAAAAATGATAATAATGATAATAATTTAGTGGGTTAAACACATCAGCTATTTGAACATCTTGAAGTTAAAACTTGGCCAGTCTTCTCGGTGTCTTCTTCGATATGAATCTTCTTCAGAAGTGAAAACACTGTGCTTTCACAGTTTTGAACCTACTTCGTTACTGTTGAATTATTTTCCGTAAACCCAAAGTTTAGTTTAAAAAATAAAAATTAACTTTTCTTTTTTTAAGAGATACCTGCTTTTAAACTTTTTCTTGAATTTTTCAAGTAAAGTAAGAAATTAAAACGGGATATTTTCTTCATTATTTACCTTTTTTCAAACATGAAAGAACCATACAGTTTAAGAAAAATATTTAGAAAAATTCACTGGGTGTTTTTATTTTTGAACTGTTTAACATGGTTTTCTCTAATTTAAATAAAAGTTTGGAGCTCGTCATTCTAAAACCTTTCTATAGATTGATAAACTTTTTAGCATAATTTCGCTCTTACTTATCATAAATAAAGGAAATTAAATTGCCATAAAAACCAGATCTTTGTAAAAAACCAGGTCAAATATCAAACCCCAATGATTTATGAACTCTTTCCTATTCTAAGCTGAAACTTTATATTCTTTTTTTTTTTATAATAAAACGAAAAATTTAAGCAAATCTATGAAAATTCTTTTTTTAAAATAACTATAAACTTTTTTTGACAAAAATTATAACCGAAAAATCGAAACTTTTCTGCGGATGTTCATGTATTTTAAAATATTCTAAATACAAGGACGCCATATAAACGTTATTTGTCTTATTGATTCTCATTTGTTTCGTTAATTACTACTCTGCAGAATCCTATTTCTCCTCTCTTTTTCATGGAAAAGGTTTTCCCTAACTGACAACATAGTCTTTAAAAGTTTAATCGGACTATTTAACCAGGAAATTAGGGATGAAAAATGTAACCAGGAAATTAAGAGTGGAGAAGTTACTTTACCGAAACGTTTGGGCTCCAAAGTTTACACAATTAATATCAAATAATGAAATAAAAAAATGATAACAAATATTGAAATCATGAAATGAAATGTTAAGCATTTAAAAGTTATTAAGTTTTGATTAGATGATGACAAATTTAAAATTTTTGTAAAGTTCGATGGATTAATACACTGCCATTTTTTAAAATTCTAATCAACAGAAAAAATTATCTTCGTTTTCCACAAGACGTTGTCGATATAGCCACGTTTTATCTCTGGAAAAGATTTCGGATGAGAAATCAGATACATTTTACAATTTTTGATGTGTTGCGTTCCTTCTAAGAAAAGCATTCCTGTTTGTACTCTCACAAAAAAAAAATAATAATAAATAAATATTTGTCTTAAAAATAAGTTAAAATCATATTACCGTGAAACTAGAAATAAAAATTAACAGGTGAAAACATGGTCATACTAAATCCTTAAAATACACATTTAGTTTATATTTAAGAAATAATTTTTGTCTGTAAACCTTTTATTATTTGCCTGTTGTTCGCTCGTGAATAATTTTAGTGGGATGTCGCACCTAAGCGTAACAGTTTGCGGAACTATTCATTACAGCAGCCTGAGTTTCTCTTTCGATACAGATCATTCACGACATTAAGAAGGAGAAGAAGAAGAAGAAAAAGGAGAAAAGAAGGTCAGAGGAAAGGGAACACACTAATTAAGTATGCTGCATATTTTTAAATGGATGTAACAGTTGACATTATTTTTTATTTTAATTATTTCAATAAATTTAACTTTTATTTGAAGAAATCTTCTCTTTCCTTTGAACAACCTTATTTTTTAAAGAGCTTTTTTTGTAAATTAGTAGAAAAAAAAAAAACTTCTTTTCTTCAATCTTTTAAAAACTTTTTGTAGAATGAGGGGTTTCCTTCTTACGCTGTGGCTCACATCGTTGGTCAAAGGTAAAATATTCCTTTAAGATTACTCTGAAATGGAAATTTTAAGAAGTGATAATCTGAAATATTTTCAAACTTGTTTAAACAAAATTTGATCCTATAATGAAAAGGAATGTTCCGCCAAACTGATCTTTGATGCAAAGATTCTTTTTATACAATCCTATATTAACTAAAATATTAATTGATATTTTGACAATTAATAACAGGTAACTGACAATATTCAATAATTTGTTAAAGCATAAATTTCTTCAGTCTTATTTCATTCTTCATTGAACTCTCGAAGTTTCAAAAAAAAAAAAAAAAAAGCGGATACATTTTTTTAAGTTGACAACTAATTATCGAGGAGTCTCTTTTTTTGTATGACCGATTTATTAATTCTCAAGAAAAACTGGGTTGTCATTTTAAAGTTATTTCAATAAAATTCGCGATTTTAAATTCAAAATTTTATTCTAATCCTATGAAATGTATGAAATGTTGGACAGGGGAATTTTAAAAAAATTTTTAAAATCTGTAAAATTTTTAAGTATCTAAAATATTTAAATATATTTCAGTTTTTTTACATAAACAAAAGAATAGCGAAAGTATTTTTTGTAATTAGACTTCACTTTGGGCTTTGTTTATTTCCTGGATTTTTTTCATGAGATCTTCTTTGGTTTGTTTCTTGGCAATTTTTCTGATGTTATGCCCTCTGTAATGGCTAACATTTGCAGCGATGTTTCTGTGCATCTTCTCCCAGCATACTAATTGGTAATAAAAAGTTTTCCATTATACTCTTACCGTTTATAAGCACTTTATGGACTGTTACTATCATTATATTGAGTTATATAACATGCATAATCCAAATATAATGAACAGCAGTTTCTTCAGCATATTCGGGATATTTTAATGCCATAAATTGTTAGGGGAATTCAACGTTTGGAGTTAAATCTCTATAGAAGGATTTTATCTGAGTCAGTTTTGTGTCGTTTTCTTTCTGAAACAATTTGGTTATTTTCTTGACCACGAAGATCAGGCTTATTTTGTAAAGTTAATTTTACACATGTAAAAGGCACTTATGAAAGATAAAATATAAATGTGTAATGACGGTAACTTAAAGCTTTAAAGCTCTCTGGATTTCATGACTTTGATTGACATTCAATGTTGTTAAGCTGAAAAGAAGAAACTTTACATATACAAATTTTGAATGGCTTTGTTCAAAGAAAGATTATTTCGCTTTTCCTTCTACCATAATATTTACTAAGCAAGGCCGAACTGTAAACAATTGACGATTAATTTTTACATTTGACGTGCAAAAACCTTTCTATCTATCAATAAAAACTCAACTTTGATTAAGACATTAGTTTCTTTGACAAATCACATTGAATGGGAGCTTAAGAGTTCATGAATCTGTTGCTTCAAATATTTCTTTCATTTTTTTCTGGACTACTACTTTCTAAAAAAGTAATTTCTAAATGTAAGTCACAGTTGTTCAAAACATTGGATTGATGACGTAAAAATACGTGATTTGTATAGTTGACAAGGTCCTGTAGCAGAACGTCTGCTGATGTCTCCATGACTGCAATGTTTTTTAAGTAGCAACTGGTTTTCAATTCAATGAGCTTATGAAATGCCAGATACAAGTTTCTTCAGTTTTTGCGAAGTTATAATTCAATAAATATCAACAAAGCTTCCTCACAAGAGTAAGAAACATTTTTTTACTGTTAATTACCACTATGATACAGTGTTAAACACTATGATACAGTGTTAACCACTATGATACAGTGTTAACCACTATGATACAGTGAAAGCATTATTATCGTGCCACAGGGAATTATTTTTAGTTTTATTCATTCTGTATCTTCGTTTCGAAATCAAATTAAATGATGTTGAACACGCGCGTAAATTAGCAATAAATTAGCAATAAGTAATCGCATGAGCCTCTTCCGTAGACAACTTTATATATTGACTATATCTATAAATCTATATAACTATATCTATTGACTTACTAATGGTAAAATGTTAATATTTTGTTATGAAGTAAACAACTTCAAGTTAAAATACTATGCTTTTAACAACTATCGAACTATTAAAAATAAATAAATAAATAAAAAAATCAATGTGCGTCGTTGTCACTATAACACTATTTTTCGTACAAAATATCAAAATCAGTTTTATACTGTACGAAATTCATCTATTTAAATTCATCAAATTCAACTCATCTATTTCATTTTTGATATTAAGTAATCTTAATACCAGAGAAAGTGTAGAAGCGCCATTAATTTTTTGGAAATCGGTTTTAGGACAAACGGTGAAGCCTCATGTAACCTGCGAAAGAAAATTTCAAAAGGTAGGATGTTTCTCAAAAGACAAAGATGTCTCGAACTCCGTATTGCTTATAACAGATAGAGATAAAACAAGCTCTTCATATGACGGCTATTGGTTGGATTGGAATAAATTTGACGCATCTCTCCACAGGTTTTTTTTTATTTTAATATAGTTCTTATTAAATTTGCATATATACCACATCCTCTTAGTTATTTTTAGTCTTAACTATAATCTCATTATTTTAAAAATTTTTATAATACAAATACCTTACAGCGTGCATAAAGTGCGTAGAAAATATTATTTTCTACATAACCTCATAAATAGTCTCAAATATTTAATTGAAAACTGCTTTATCATGTCTTTTTGCAAAACTGGTTTATGATTTTTTTGTTTTCTATCCTGTTGATCTATTTATTGACCCTCAACACATACACTATCAGCTTCAGTACCTTTAACTTCAGGACAGTTTAATTGAACCAGGGTTTAATATGTTTATGTTGGAAAGCTTAGAAAATTAGAATTCAGGGGAAATTACTCACATCAACAGTACATAAAGGCTTATAATAATCTCATTTCATTTGAAACAGTTTAAAATTTAATAAGTTTGTTAATTTCTTTATTACTTAGTTCAAGATTTATTTGTTAAGCTATTTTAAATATAATTAGTTTCTTTCCAAGATAGCTCGTCTTTTAATGCTGAATATTTAACATTCATTCATCATGAGTAGATGTATTATTATGGTGCAATTTTTTTACAAGAAGTGTTTTTTGAAGATAATTTTAATGAGTATTGTTATTTTAATTCTAATAGCTGTATCTTCTTTTTCTTACTTTTTTTCAATTAAAAAGTTCAAGATTACTCACTGGATATGGTATAAATCTAAGCATAATTTAAGAATACAAAGTTCATTATTTTTATACTAAAATCTTTGAGATAACGTAAAAGTATCTAACTCTGCGCAAAATTTTGACTTATTTGCAATTTTCATCTATAAAAATCTGCTTTAAACTTCTTATCATATTATTGTAAACTTGCAAATCATTTATTTAGGATATCTAAATTCTATTTTAGTTGTTAAATTTATTTTTACAAATTAAGAAGTGGTTTTTCAAGATTGTTTAAAAAATGTGCAAAGTTATCCAGGGGTATGGGTAACTTTGCACAACTTAAAAAAATTTGAGTAGCTTTATGATATGTATGGGATTGGTGCAAATTGACCTCTTTTTTCATACTTTCTGAAGGAAAAATAATTCAAAGGGTAGTTTAACAAAAAAAAACAAAAGATTAATTCTGGCATTATTATACTTAATAAAGAATATAACATGCTATGATAAAAGAAAACTGAGCACAATCTCATTAAAAACACAAAAAAGCTCATTTGTATCTTGATAAACTTAAATAATTAAAGATTACTTTTAGATAAACTAAAATAATTAAAGATTTCCTTTTTTTAAATAAAAAATTAAAATTAACAAAACACAGTTCAAAAGCCCTATTAAAAGCCTAATTCTGGTACTTTGAAAAGTTTCCTAGTTTTGCTTATTTTTTCCTCTTTGCAATTTTCTTTGAGGCAAAATCACAACCCCCGTTAAATTTTTCTAGATCTTCAATGCTAACACTTTTGCCTGCAGGAACAGAAAGTTTCTTTTTTAGTTTATTAGTTCCTACAGATTCCAAAGATTTAAATTTGTCTTGTAAGAAAACCTTAAAGCTATCTTCTAGAAATTCTTTATCATAAGATTCTCTTTCTCTAAACTTTGTAAGAAGTTCATTGACATTCAATGGATAGACACTGCACTTTCTAAAACCTGATTGTAAATTACTAGCCTGATTTGGCTCTACAGCAGACATTAACTTATTCAAAAGTTCTGGGAAATGTTGTTTGTCAAGAGATGTCCAGCCAACAGGTGAATCTTTATACTCTGTGATAATTTTACGCCAAGCTGTTTTCAAAGGTTTAAAGAAAGCTACATCTAGGGGTCGAGTTATATGTGTACTATTTGGTGGTAGACAAACAAACTTTATTTCATTTTCTTCATAAGCTTCAATAACTTTTGGAGAGATTAAAAAGAGGATTAGTTATCTACTAACAGAACTTTAACTCCTAAGTTCTTTTTCAAAGAAGGTAAAACTATAGAAAAAAACCACTCTTCGAAAGCTACTCCATCAAACCACCCACTTTTAGTACTGAAGTATCTGGCTCCTTTAGGATCTCCTACACAACAATATGATCACAGATTAGTAGCCTTATAAACAACAAAAGGTGGTAAAATTTCACCTGTTGCATTACCTGATATCATTATAGAAATACTTGTCTTAGAAGTGTTTCTTATATTTGTGGGGTATTTACTGCCTCTTTTTACCAAGCACTTTTTTAAGCCAGGGTCATCAGTTAGATTTGTTTCATCATAGTTGTATATGTTGCCTGGAGGAACATCTTGTATGGTTTTGGTAAGATGTTGAATATATTCTTTTAGAACTTCTTCATTTAAATTTGTTCGTGATTTTTTTATGTTTGGCACAAATTTATTTGTTAGTTCTGGATGTCTTTGTAAAAATGACTTGATTAAATCAGGCCCAGGAAAGACTTTATATTCTTTTACTTTTCTACCAGAACTATGGATATAATTGTACATAATATGACGTAAGTTTTCTTTACCAATAGGAAATCCAAATTGACTTAATTGAATGGTACATTTGACAAAGGTAGTCTCCTCTAATTTGGAAAAATAATATGGTTTACCAGGTTTTAAGTTATGCTCTCCTTTCAATTTGTAACAAATTGTTCTTCGACTAACACCATATTTTGTAGCAGCTTGCTCTTGTGTCAGCTTTTTAGGTTTTATATCTTCAAGACATTTAGCTAGATCGTCCTCTGTATAGTTTTTGCATTTTCTGGTTTTAAGTTTCTTTTTGTAATGACTTGACATCTGGAAAAAACATTACTAATAACTTAATTTGACCTTGAATTACCCAAGAAATTATTTAAAGCTATAAAAAAGTATGAAATAACTCTATTATATAAAATATTTGCCTGAAGTTTTAGAAAGTATTGCTTTTAGACGACCAACGACATTTAAGGTGAACTTTGTTCATTGTGCAAAGTTACCCCAAATTCTGCCAAAAAAGTACTTTATTTACAAGACTGTTGAATTTTATTTTTTTTTTTATCGATATTAGTTTAAACACTTAGTATACTTTAAATCAATACCATAATAAATACTTTAAGCAGTTTATTCACTTTTGAGTTTAATATTGATCTGCTGTACAGATAAAAGTTGTAAGACATAATTTTTGTATTCTACTTCTATGTTTACACAAAATGACTCGTGGTGCGAGAAATTGCGTTTATAGAACTATTTTACATGAGTTTCGTATTGACACTAAAACAAAGTGTCAGATTCTAAAGTGATTTGCATTTGTAGTTCAAATTTTTAGTTGCTAGAGAGTAAAACATCTTTGACATACTGTTGTGCAAAGTTACTAACGGTTGTGCAAAGTTAGGCACTTTTACGGTATGTATTTTTAGAATTTCATATTCATTTAACTCTAGTTGTTGTTGATGAAAGATAAACTGAGAAAGAAAAATAAATTTAAAATCCAATGAAAGATAAACTGAGAAAGAAAAATAAATTTAAAATCCAATGAAAGATAAACTGACAAAGAAAAATAAATTTAAAATCCAATGAAAGTTAAACTGACGAAGAAAAATAAATTTAAAATCCAATGAAAGATAAACTGACAAAGAAAAATAAATTTAAAATACAATGAAAGATAAACTGACAAAGAAAAATAAATTTAAAATCCAATGAAATGATAAACTGACAAAGAAAAATAAATTTAAAATCCAATGAAATGATAAGGACCATTTTCTGATGTCTCTTAGTTGCACATTATTTACTACTTATTTTTTTTTTAAAAAGTGAACTTCATTATTTTTCACATTTTTTACAAAAGTAAGATAATTTACCAAGTTTTTTTTTTTTAATTGAATTTCATTTTAGTAAATCTAGGACGTTTCATAGCTTATTCCATAACAGAAAAATTGAAGTTTTTTAAAATTCATAAAAGACTTAAAAACATTTAACATAGTTGTCATAAAAGTTAACATTAAATTTTGTTAACAATAACAGTTGCAGTGTTTTTAAACTTCAAACTTTATAAATTCATATTTTAAAAATATAAATTTTTTTAAATTCATATTTTAAAAATATAAATTGTGTCAAATACTTCTATAAATGCATATCTAAAAAAATTGACAAAGTATTTTTTTTTAGTTTGGCTTGTCGATGTTATGAAAAAGCTAAAGCTAAAGGTTTTGAGTACTTTTCGATTCGTTATTGGGGTGAATGTTGGGGTGGAAAAAATTTAAAAAATTTGGAAAGTGCATTAACAAATCCTTCAAGAAAATCAAGCTCATGCCATAGCATCAACTATAAAGAATGCAATCTCTCATCAGAATCAGAGTGTGCAGGGCAAGTTGACACAGAATATATATATACAGTTGCAAACAGAAGTTCACAAAGTGATTTTTTTAAAATTTTTCGGAAATTTAACTTTATTTAACTAGTATTATGCCACATTTTATACAATAAAAATGTTTATGTATATTATGATTAATTCTAAATGCATATTTTTACTTAGATATTGATGGTGGCTTTAGCCCATGGTCTCAATTTTCACAATGCTCTCTTACATGTGGTGAGGGAGTGTCAGCTAGAGAAAGAACATGTACAAATCCCATTCCTCAAGGTACTGGATTGGATTGTGAAAGATTTGGCTCAACAACAGAAACTAAGTCATGCAAACTTGTAGAATGTCCTAGTAAGTGAGATTAAATATTTCAGCTTCTAATTTTTACATTTATTGTTATAATTTACTATTTAGCACTTTAAATTAAAAGATCACTAGGACTTTTTAATAACTTTCTAGTTTTTTTTCACAATTTTTTAATTTTATTTTAATTATCAAATTAGTTAATGGTGGATTGACAGAATGGACAGAATTTAGTGATTGTTCTAAAACTTGTGGTATTGGTGTTGCTACAAAGACTCGTTACTGTACTCAGCCACCACCTCAGTTTGGAGGAAAAGATTGTGTAGGAGTTTTAGTAGAGAGTAAATCCTGTCAAGTTACAGAATGTCCAGGTTTAATTTATTAAAAATTTGATTGATTGGAGTAATAAGAGATAAAAACAAGAAGATCTCTACTTTAAGAGTTTAGGGAATGTTTATTTGTTTATCGAAACATTTTTTACAGTTATGAACATTTACAGATCATAAAACTGAAAACTTAATCTTTTAAAAGATTTCTACAATAAAAAAAAGAATTAATTCCATGCTGATATCACATTTTGACATAAATCCAAATTAGCAGATTTATTTTGATTACATTTTCTGCTAAATGTTTTCACAAAATGTTTTGACAACTTTTAATGTAGCCTTTTAAGTTTTTTTTCCAGAGAATATACCTTATAAAGGCCTAAAGAACTCAAAGGAGTTGGTGACCATTATTGTCCCAAAAAAAAAAGACTAATGAGTTTTTAAGTTAAACCATTATTTTAACCTTAATTTACCTTCCAACATTTTCTACTAGGTCTCTAATGACATCTTCTTTAAGTCCCCTCTAGGTACTAAAAATCTGCTTTATAAAAATCTTGAAATTCTGTTTAGCACAGTCATTTTTAGTAGTGGATTTTCAAGGATTAATGCAATATTTTAAAGTTTTGACTGTTTTTCCTAATTTATTCTTAACTCACTCATCCAAATCTGCAGGGACAGGAATTTTCAAAAACCTTTACAACATTTTTAGTTTCATTAGTAGTTAACTTACTCTATAGTGTTATATCCAAGTGCTATGACTAAAAGCTGCTAAATTAGGTACCAAGAATGACTGTTGATATTTTTAACTAAGCTCTGACCTAGCTTTATATTACTCTCTGCCCTAGCATCATATTACTATTTAACTTGAGTATTGGCACTTAGAATCTCCAGATCATTTTTCAAATCTTGATGAGAAACAAAACGTTTCAAAAACCAAGTAGAGTAGAAAGTTACAAATAAAAACTTGCAAAATAACAATCAAAAAACTAACTTTAGAATGAACAGCAAACAGATGCTTTTGTAAAATTTTTTTTGCATAATTAATTTACTAGCTTAATCCTAGTTTGAAATATGAAATGAGATTTTGTTTTGATTAAAAACTAGTTTAAAGATTGTTCAATACTTGAATCAGGAATTAGAGACTTGAGACTTGGTTTGAGACTTGAGACTTGATTTGAGACTTGATTTGAGACTTGATTTGAGACTTGAGACTTGATTTGAGACTTGATTTGAGACTTGATTTGGTCTTTGTAGAACTTGACTTCAGAAATGTAACGTATTTGTTTAATGTAACTTGAGCCCTGACTTAGACTTGAGTTCTAAAACTCTACACTAACTTTTAATTTGTAAAAACAAACTTTAGAAATCACTGTAATTGGAACATTAATCATCACTCTAGTAATGATTACTGTTCCAGTTACAGTGGTTGCTAAAGTTTTAGCCAATCAATTATCAACACTATATTAGATTTGCAATCATTATAATTACTTTTATGTTAGAAAACCTATGAATACAATTAATGTTGTAGTTTCTTTTTTAAGATATGAGACTGAAATTTGGCTTAGTTAGATTCAGAAAACATCACCATTTATGAAACTTCAGTTTAATTTATGTCATCTACTTTTTGAAGCTAGAACTAAATATTATCATGTAAGAAAATAGGTCTGTGATTGATGTGGTACCCTACCAGATGATAAAATAGGTCTGTGATAGATGTGGTACCCTACCAGGCCAAGAGAATGAAGTTGACTTGCATTATTTTTCTTTCTCCAAACTTTACTTAGTGACACCAAAGAACCCTCTCATCTTTCAGTCAGAACAAAAGTGTTTGTGAAACTTTATTGCTTAATCAAGTTTTCAGTTGTAAGACCTTGTTTTTAAGTAAATGTTTTGTAGCAAGATTATTTTTCAAAATCATTTTTTGCAGCTATTTTTGAAGTCAATAATTTGCAACAAACTGTCAGAATACTGTCAGAAGTGTACTTACTGTCAGAATCCTACTTACTGTCAGAACTGTAGTTACTGTCAACTTACTGTCAGCTACTGCCAGAAAGTGACAAAAACTCTTATTTTCAATAATAGGCAGAGACAAGTTTCAATTAATAATCAGGATGGATAGTATTGCACTGGAGATAGCTTTTTGCTTTGAGTGTTTTTTGCTATAATGAAAATATTTATTTATGTGTACAAAGACTACAATTCATTAGCTATTGTCTTTGTAACCTTGAGTAATTGTTTTTCATGTCATCTTAATTATACTAAATTTTGAAAAAATGAATTAATTTAAAGTGTAGTTAATATCTTACTCAAATAAAATAACGCAAGTATATAATAAAACATACAGTGTACTTTTCAAAATAATCAGACATCTGAAATAATCATCCCAAGAAACCTAATGAAGCACTATGTAAGACACATCCAGATGTAAACAATATAGTTAGTTATACAAAGTAATTTCTTATTGGGTTTAACCACTAAAATACCAAAAAAAATGTTTGTTTCTTTATAATGGCTACTTATGACTGCAGGTACTCTATATAACAACTTCTACAACTACACTCTGACTATGTTCTCTTGACGCACTTATATTTTGGTTGAATTTTACATAAAATTTTATTTAATAAATTCAAAAATACTTGGTATATATATCATATAATATGAAAAATATCATTTTAGAATGAGGGTATCATTTGAAATGATCAATAAATTTGAACACAATCAAAAAATTGGTGTCATTTTCTAAAAAACACTTTTATAAACTGAAACTTAAAAAGCATAAAAGTTTTTTTCTCAAATCATACCAATATCCATCTAATCCATCAAGACCATCTAAGTTAAACTTCTTTTCATCCAAAAAGATCACCTAAAACATTTTTTCTTGAATTTAGAAAAAATTTTTTGTTTACCCATTACCAGTCAAAAATTTAGTTTCACTTGCTTTTTTTTTTTTTTTTTGTTAAATTCTATATAATTTAGTGAGCTTATCAGTAGCTTTTATTGATCATGTGCATTCTACAAACAATAAGTTAAAACTCATTACTAATTGAAATGAAAGAGGCTGTTTGATGTTTCTTCACTTGTTTTAGTGAGATGTATTTTTTCATAGTGCCTAGTGCATATTAAGCATCATCTTTGTGCTGCAAAAATTCATTCAAAACATTAGATTTTAAATGGGTTTTTGTATTTTTCTTTATAAGTGATTAGAACATTTTTTGCAATAGATATTGTAACTGTTATAGAAAGACTGTTATCTAAATTCATAGTTGTCATTTAAATTTGACAATTTTCATCTAAATTTTTAAAATGTAAAAAAGTTATGTTTTGTTTGTAAAAAACACAATCAATCATTAAAGGCATTAAAAGAAAAAGGTTATTCAATGCAAAAAATTGCTTAAAAAACTGTTTCTCAAAGTGCAGTCATGGGAATGCACAATTGTGAGTGTAAAAAGTTTTCATCATTCTGGAAGGCCTAAAGCAACTTCAAAACAAAAAGAAAGTTCACCAGTGTTCAAAGCAAGAAAATTCCATCACAGCTCCCAAAATTCAAGAGCAACTCAACACTACAATAAAAACACCAGTATCTGTTCTAACAGTATAGTAATGTCATGTAATTACAGTTTAAAATGATGCAAAACAAAGTTAAATGATTGAATTGGATTAAAATACATAATGATTGGACAATTAAACAATTGTCTGAGGTTTTGTTCATGAATGAACTTTGAAATTTCTGGAGGATGATGTTGACAATATATTTGACATTTGGTTTTCAAAATCATGAACAAAGTTGAAAAAATAGCTTGTGGGTTGTGAATTTGTTTCTCAATAGGACAATGATTGTAAGCACATTTCTAAATATTGCTGGAGTAACATTTCAATTAAAGTAAAGCAAAGAGAACTAAATCTTTATTAAAACAAAATATGTTGACTCTTAGAAATAATTTAAAGATTTTTTATACCTTTGATTCTATGGAATGGTCTCCACAATCTCCTGATTGTAACTCGATCAATCTGTTATGGGATGAGTTGGATAGAAATGCAATGAAAATGCAACAAACTAATATAAAGTACCTTGCCACATTTTAAAAAACATTTTGGAATAAAATTACAACAGAATCTTTGGATAAACTAATTGCAAGAATGCTAAGCTGTTATACAGGCGAAAGGTGAATATTTTAAAAATGTCAACATGTTTTGTTTCAATAAACATTACTTTTTTATAAATAATTCAAGCAAAAGACAATAAAGGAAAATCTTGATTTTTATTACATTTAATTAAAATTGTTAGGTGAATATTAAATTATGACTGGTAGTGTGTATAATAAATTTAATTTTTTCTGGTAAATTTCATATTATCAAACAACCTGATTCTAATCATGAGCCATATTTTCTTGTGGATCTCCTTATGGATCTTTAAATGCTTATAACTTGATTATCATCATAGATTTTAGAAGAAAAAAAAAGTTTTTTTTTTAACTTAATTTTTATTGAATATGGAATTATAAGTTTAAGTAACTTGTGTTATGTCATGCAGATTATATAACTTTTTGTGTGTGTGAAATTTAAAGTGGATGGCAGTTGGAGCGAATGGAGTATGCCTGGTGCTTGTTCTACTACATGTGGATCAGGTCAAAAAGTTAAAAAACGCATCTGTAATAACCCTAAACCTTTATTTGGTGGTAAAGATTGTGTTGGTGATGCAGAAACTACTGTTGCTTGTTTTGAAGAATTTTGTCCAGGTAATTTAGTTTGATAAATTATAGCCAAAAATTTGAAGTTTTTAATGAGTTGTTAATTGATAATAGAAAAGTGAATTAGATTTCTAGATTGATTTAAAGTTAATTTTGCAGATAGACATTTCTTAAATAAAAGCAGTTTAAAAAAAAAATTTCTTACATTGTTTAATGCTTTTTAAAAATCGCTAGTTGATGGTGGTTGGGCTCAGTGGTCTGGATATGAAGATTGCTCAAAATCTTGTGGAAGTGGTGTGATGAAGCGTTCTAGAGAGTGCAATAATCCTTTACCGCAATATGGTGGTAAACAATGTATTGGTGAAGCCTTTGAGACTGTTTCATGCAAGCTTAAAGAATGTCCCAGTTAGTTTGAATTTGATTGTTTGTTTTATTGCAGAAATATTTTTTTTTTTTGCTTTTGTATATTCTATGTTATTTTGAATAACTCTTTTTAATTGTAATTTATAGTCAATGGACAATGGGGTATGTGGAACAATTTTGGAGCATGTAGTGTTTCTTGTGGTGCTGGAATAAAACTCAGATCTCGCGAATGCAACAATCCAAGTCCTCAGCAGGGTGGAGATATCTGCATAGGTGACCACGAGGATGAGGCTCCATGTGTTCTTTCTGAGTGTCCTGGCAAGTCTATAAATTTATAAACCACTTACTTTCCTAAAACAAATTCAAAAGTTATTCTTAACAATGAGTTTGAAATATGACAGTGTTCTCACTTTACTTTTTTTAAAGTTGATGGGGGTTATACTGATTGGACCGGTTTCGATACATGCACAAAATCATGCGGAGATGGAACTCAGACTCGGCATCGTGAGTGTACTAATCCTCCTCCTTTAAATGGTGGCAAGGATTGTTCATCATTAGGAGTTGCTTTTGAGATTCAGAAATGCAAAATTATAGACTGTCCAAGTATGTTTTTAGAGTTTTCTAAAATTTTTTTAAAACATGTTTGGAAATTTAGCAGTTAAAATATGAATGTCTTTTTAAAAGAGTTTATAAAGTGTAGTGTAATTTTAAATGCATTTCAAATGCAAGACTTGAACTTTTTTATTAATCTATATAAATTCAAGTTTATTGGTAGGTTAGTGCCCCAAAGCCAATAATTTTGACCACAACTCTATATCCATGATCAATGGCAGTGCCTTCAAGACTAAAGATTTTCTGATGTGAAGTGTCTACGTAAAGTAAAGTTCTTAAGGCCAAAATATTGATCACACATTTACATAAGTTTTATTGTCATTTTAAAAAGTTACAAGGGGAAAAATCCATTATGGTTAATCTAAATCACTAATAATTGTAAGTAAGCCACTGAATCTGACAGGTAAAGCATTTCTAAAGCCTCAAGTTGGTTATCTAGATGTCAGATCTATGCAGCTGCAGAACTCTACGAAGTATAGTTTTATGTTCTTTTTTCATGAGTGATTTGGTCTTATTATATGAACAACTGATTATTATCTTGTGTTGTATTGTTCGCTTGTAGAGTCCTGTCAAGCTGGACTTCTACAGGACCAAGGTGGACCTCCGCACTAACAGTAACAACAACAAAAAGTGTTTAATATATAATTTTTTTTGGCATTCAGAATCAATACACCTGAAGTTACTTGTTATAATGTATGGTTCTATTAAGTTAAAAAACAAGAATATAAAATTTACTGAAAATGTAATGTAAACAAATTCAATTTTTGTAGTAAACTATGACTCCATTTTTAGTCATGTAATAGTATAGCCATAAATCTAGAGAGATAACAAATGTATCAAATAGGATAAGTTATTTACAAATTATTTTTATGAAAGTTACTTGCCTGTATTAAAATGTTATTGCCCTAAATTCTTTGTAAAATCACTTGATATTCTTGAATTAAGCAACATTCATATATTGAAATCAAAGATCAATGTAATGAAGTTGACTAGTGACCACCAAAACCAAACAAAGGCCTTCATAAGTTATCTTTTTGTAGATATAAATGTGTGCACACTAACTAACTACTTTTTGTTAATCAATTTAAGTGAGAACTTTATTAGATAGTAGGAGTTCATAAATTATCCAGCAAAGATCTGCATGTTTCCATGTGGTTTACAGGTTTTCTAATAAATTTACTTATTTAAGATGTAAAAAATACTTGTATGCTATATGACTTGGATATATAAACTGATTTTTAAAGAATCTTTATTTATAATAAAATCTCAAAATATGTCACCTTAGTTTATGGTGAAGTGAATCACATAATCTCCTAGAAGTACTTAACTAGTTAACTTCTTTTACACTTTTATTTTTATATTGCTAATGATAGTCATGGTTGAATTTTGATTTAAAATTGTTCAATGTCATTCTTTATCTAGTTGATGGTAATTTTTCTGAGTGGAGCTCCTACTCAGATTGCTCTGCAAGTTGCGGCTCAGGAACAAGTTATCGAACTCGAACGTGCAATAATCCAGAACCCCAATATGGTGGTAAGCCATGCTATGGAGACTCTTTGGAATCAAAAAATTGCAAACTAATTGAATGCCCCAGTAAGAAGCCATATGTTTTTAACTTATTGAAAATGTAAATTTTTTTAGGTTAAAGGTTTACTTTACTTAATACTAAATTATTTACTTTACATTTACTTTCTGTTTAGGTTATCTTTGTATTTAGTTATAAGTTGCATGTGTTGTCTATTTAGTTATAAGTTTTATGTGTTATGTTTGTATTTATTTATAAGTTGTATATGAAAAGTAATTTCACAAAGAAAAAGGTGAAGAAGTTTATTAAATTTTTTTTTTCAAGTTAATGGTGGATATACTGAATGGTCAACTTTTTCATTTTGCTCTGTAAGTTGTGGTGATGGAGTCCAATCTAAAACTAGGCAATGCACTAACCCAATCCCAGAACATGGTGGCAAAGATTGTGGTGTTTTAGGAAAAGCAGAAGAGTTTCGTTCTTGTAAACAGCTTGAATGTCCCAGTATGTATTCAAAAAAGTTTATAAACCTATACTTATAGTTAGATGTCAATATTACATGTCAGCTAAAGTATTGAAGCATGTTATGAATAACTGAATACTGGATCTCTAAATATTAATGCAATTTTATGCTAGATTTATTAAAAAATTATGATAAACTGAAAATTATGGAAGCAAGGCACGGCAGAGTCATCAAGTTTAACATTCGTTTAACATTCTCTTGTTAAACGAAACATCAAGTCAACATTGAAATAAAGTTAAAAAAGAAAAAAAAGTTTTTATCAAATTTTTATTAAATTTCAATCATACTCATAATAACTTAATTTACCTGATATTTTTTTCTATAGATATTCTAATTCTAGATTGCATTTAGATTATATTCAATATTGTTGAAGGTTTGTAGCAACAATAATACAATGTGATATACTTAATGTTTTATTTATCAATTTTAGTTAATGGTGGTTGGAGTAATTTTTCTGATTTCTCTGAATGTTCATCAACATGTGGCCGTGGTATTAAAATAAAAACACGTACTTGTACAAATCCCTATCCTCAATATAATGGAACTCCTTGCGTTGGTGATTCAAAAGAAACTAAAGAGTGTTTTTTAAAGGATTGTCCAGGTAATTTTAAGGATTTTATAGTTTAATGTAAAGGTTTTTAGTCTTAGTTATTATTATTATTATTTAATTAAAAGAACTCCTTGTATTTTAACTTATATTTAATAAACATCAAGGAAATGAAACTGCAAGAAAAGTATTTAAGTGCATTGCATGATTATTTTGACTAGGATTTTTGACGCAATAAAATATGTTCTGACTAATTTAATTGCAGTTCATGGGGGTTTGTCAGCTTGGTCAACATTTTCACCTTGTTCTTTAACTTGTGGAAAGGGAACTCAAACTCGTTTTAAAACATGTACTAATCCTGCACCTATGTATGGTGGAAATCCTTGTGAAGGGATAATGAATGAAAGTAAAGAATGTCAACTGATTGAATGCCCAGGCAAATCTTTTAATTTTATTTATAGTTGAATTCATTGTTAGAAACAATGTTTCTGCTTTATTTGTTTTGCAAATTAAGTTTTTATTTTGAAAACAAGTTAAATTTTATTTACTTTTAGTGGATGGTGGTTGGACCAACTGGAGTAAACCTGGTGAATGTTCTACAACATGTGGATCTGGTCAAAAGGTTAAAACACGCAGTTGCACTAACCCTAAACCATTATTTGGTGGAAAGGATTGTGTCGGTGAAAATCAATACACTATTGTTTGTTTTGAAAGAAATTGTCCAGGTATTTTATATTTATTAAAAGTTTTTCCTTTTTTCTTTCAAGTATTAAAGTTTTTCTGTCAAGTATTAAGGGTTTTCTAACACATGAAAGGTGTTCTATTGAGTACTGAAACATTTAGGGTTTCCTATTTTTAATATTTATCTGTTGAAATGTTTTTCCTTCATGTACCAAGCATTTTTGTATTTTCCACAAAAGGTTTTTAAGACAAAATACAAAATTTTTTAAATTCATTTTAGTTTATTATAGTAATCTGAAAGTTTAAGTATTTTTTATAAAAAGTACGGAAACTAAATTTATTTTTTATATGGTTTTTTAAAAACTACTTTTAGTTGATGGTGGATTTGCTCAGTGGTCATCTTATGATGAATGCAGTAAAAGTTGTGGAGATGGTCAAAAGACAAGGTTTCGCACATGCACTAATCCTATACCAAGCTTTGGTGGTTCAAACTGCGTTGGTCAAACCACAGAGACAGCATATTGCAATGTAAACCCATGTCCTGGTAAATTTTTTGTATCAGATTGAAATGTACTCTTACCAATCAATTACGATTCTGTCAAAAGTTCATAAAAATTGCCAATTATTTATGATAAATTCTATGCTTTAATTCTATGTCAAGTTTTCTTAAATAAATCTGGTTTAAACAGCTGTAAAATCACTAAATTTTTATCATCAAAATTAAACTTGTTTAAATTTTTTTTCTTCCTGTTTTTAGTTAATGGAAACTTTACAGAGTGGTCAGATTTTGGGGCATGTTCTGAACCTTGTGGTGAAGGTAAAAAGGTTAGAACTCGCAAATGTGAAAATCCAAAACCTGAACATGGTGGTCGAAGTTGTGTTGGCAATTTTAATGAAGAAGTGAACTGTAAAATTCAAGAGTGCCCAAGTACATCTTTTCCTTCTTTTATCATTTTAATAATTTTATAACTGTTTAGTGCAGGAATAATGTTAAAATTTTTTCATAAAGTTTAACATTATGATTAAATTTGATGTAAAGTTTTATTGGTTTTATTTAAATATATGTTAATTTGTTTTTAAATTTATTGCATTTTCAAATATTATTAGTTGATGGTGGTCTCACATCATGGTCCAGCTTTACAGAATGCTCAAAATCATGTGGTGAAGGAGAAAAGCAAAGATCCCGTTTGTGTACTAACCCTGCACCTGCCTATGGAGGTAAAGTCTGTGAGGGTCATTTAAATGAGAAGTTACCATGCAAGGTGAAAGAGTGTCCTGGTAAGTCTAAAGTTTTTTGCAATAGGATCTTTTAGAATCCAACTAAATTTTATCTTTATTTCTAATATTAAACCTTTAGATTAACTTTTTTTATGAGTAGAGTGCATTGAAGTGGGGGAGGGGGGAGGGGGAAAGAAAATGTTTGTTTTGGTATTTTTTATTTTGTTTTTATTAAAGCTCTTAATATTTAGGAGATTGTTTTTTGTTTAGTAAATGGTGGCTTGTCTGCTTGGAGTGCATTTAGTGATTGTACAAAATCATGTGGATCTGGCAGCAAATATAGAACAAGAAATTGCACAAATCCAGTGCCTCAATATGATGGCGCAGATTGTATAGGTTCACTTAAAGAAATAACAGAATGCAATACTCAACCTTGTCCCAGTAAGTTTTTATATTTTTAGATTTATTTTAAAGTTCAAATTTTGTACAAAAACTATTGTTTGTTTTTTATAACTATTTGATTTATCCATAGCTGTAATTTGTAAACAAAACATTTTGTTTGAAAAGATTTATTGTTTTTGTGCAGTTGATGGAGGTTTTACTGAATGGTCATCTTTTGCTAAATGTTCTGCTGAGTGTGGTCAAGGTAGCCAGAACAGAACTAGAGACTGTTTAAGTCCTGCACCTGCTAATGGAGGAAAGGACTGTGAAGGAGCTAGATTCCAAACAAGAATTTGTATAATAAAAGAGTGTCCAGGTAGTGCTTCTAACTTTTTCTTTGTTCAAGTTTGTGCATTACTTTCAATGATAATTTTCCAAAAATGTTTCCTGTTTTATAATCCTTTTATTTCACTTTTTTATTTTTCAAAAAAGTTTCTTTTTTTATGCTTTAAAATAGTCACATTTTATTTTTTTGTGTTTATGAATTCCTTCTTATGGTTTATTTAATTACATGCAACATTTTTCTTAAAAAAAAAAGAGTAAGTAAATATAAAAATTTAATTGAGAAAGAAAGCATTTATGAAATAAAAAAGTTTTTATTGAAACAAAAATTACAAATTAGATAATATTGATAACAAGTTAAGTAATGTGATTGAAAACAATGAAACTGAATAATTTATCTGACATAAATTTTAAGGTTTTTACTATTTACATTAAAATAATTTCTTCAAAAAAATCTATGAGAAATTTGCAAATTAGTCAATTTTTTCCTTAAATAATTGGTATTAAAAATTTATAATTGAATGTTAAATTCTCCCAACCTACAACATTGAAAAAAGCTATCAGAAAGAAGCTTTTTAAAAATAGGTTTTTACTAGCTTTAACCAGGTTTAAAGATGTTGCTACTTCAATTTCATTAAAGTAAAGACACATTATTAATAAGTTCAAAGTCTTTATACAACTACTGATTGGTTTAAGATGCAGGAAATGGTCATGTGGCTTTTTTGGTATGAAAAAATGAGCTAAAAATAGTCTAAAATATCTAAGATATTATCTAAGATATTATATCAATTAAGATAATATTCTTTTTTTTTTTTAAATTACTTAATTTTGATTTTATCAAATTTTAACAACAACAGTTTTGAAATTATTTGTTATTTAAAAAAGGAAAATCAATATCTGAAAGATGATAAAGAAAGTTAGATAAAGAAGATAGTTTAAATCATTATGCCCCATGGGGGCATAAACTATCTCCTTTATATTTACTGCTTGATCTTAGGTAGCTAAATTTCCAATTGAAGTTATTAGTTTTTCAAAGTTCTGTTTTACAGGAACATCAGGAACCTGTTGGGTGAAAAATTTTTTCTCATACCAAAACATAATTTTATTATTAAAAGCATAAGACATCAAAACTTGTGATGTGATGTAAAAGTACATTCTAAAAATACAACTTTATTTGCTAAACCTAAAAGGTTTTCTATAGTATGTGCTGGTTACTCATTTCTTATGACTCATTTTTTAAAGTTGTGATGTTGAAATAAGTTTATAATTTAGGAAAAGATACACAGAAATATTTTGTTAAATGAGAAGCAAACAGCAATTTCCTATTGAACAGCTAATGGAGCAATACATAGTTTTAAAACAAAGATCGATCTTTGCAATTTTTCATCACAATTTAAGAGAATAAAGAATATTTCAATCTTGATTCAATATTTTCATTTCATTTTATATTTTTAATTGAAAAAAGCTGGATGAAAAAATGCAATTTCAAAGTACTTTGATTTCTAATTATACAGGCTTGCACTCTGGGCTACTTGCTAATGCGCAATTGAATGTTTTAAAGAAATGTTTAATGAGATATACATAGAATAAAAAATAATAATAATAATATTATAAGTAAGCACATATTTCCAGCATCAGAAAAAGATCCATCTTAAAGTTATAAGTAATGTTTCAGTTTTTCTTATAAATCTAATATCTAATTTCTATTTGTTTTTTTCTTAATAAAGAATTTTGAAAGTTTTGGAATTACATTAAAATAAGTTATGAGAGCTAAAAAAGTACTTTCAGAAAGTTTACTAAACATTTTTTATAAGAGCTAAAAAAAAATACTTTCAGAAAGTAAAACATTTTTTATGCACTTTAAGTACTTTAGTTGTTTCCTAAAGTAATATTTACACATTTTTTTTATTAGTTAATTTTTATATATCTTTACTAATTTAATCCAAAAATCAATATTTTAGTAAATGGTGGTTTCAGTCAATGGTCTTCTTTTTCTGATTGCTCTTTGACCTGCGGAGATGGGCAAAGAATGCGTTCTCGTACTTGTACAAATCCTCCTCCTGCCTTTGATGGTGCACTGTGTGTGGGGGCTGATTTTCAAACAGAAGCCTGTAATCTGAGGGAATGTCCAGGTTTGAATTTCTCAAAAAATAATTCCCCTTTTGTTTTTGTTCTATTTCAATGTATTTGTGAGAAGATTACTTAAAATTTTAGTAAATGGAGGGCTTACAGAGTGGTCTAATTTTGGACTCTGCTCAAAAGAGTGTGGAGAAGGAACCCAAGAAAGAACAAGAGCCTGCACAAATCCTCCTCCTTCATTTGGTGGAAAGAATTGTGATGGTTCTATGAAAGAATCAAAAGTTTGCAAAATCAAAGAATGCCCAAGTAAAAATTGTTTATACCAGAAAGGAATAATTTATGTAATATATTTTTTCTAGCAGAGTTTTAAAGTATACAAAATATATATATTTCAAATCAACTGTATTTCAGTGTCCAATGTGTACATATTTGTAAACATCAGTATTTGACAAAAATTTTTACTAAGTTTTAAGAGAACCAACCTGTGTTGGTCTGAAAAATACAAATGTTTTATTCCTTGAAAAATTGAAGAGTAGCATTTTGTTATCATTAAGTTACTAAGAATAAAAAATGTTTTTACAGCTGTTTGTTTGTAATCATGGATATTTAAAGATTATTTAGCAAGAATTTTTTAAAATTGTTTTATCTACTATTGACTTTAATAATTTTATCTTATTTTTTTTGCACTTAAGTTAATGGTGGATTTACAAAATGGTCAGAATTTAGCAGTTGCTCTGCTAGCTGTGGCCTAGGAGTTAAACAGCGAATGAGAAGTTGCACAAATCCTGCCCCTGCTTATGAAGGAGCAGATTGCCAAGGAGACTTACAAGAGACAATGTCTTGTAAAACACAAGAATGTCCAGGTTTGTGCTGTTAACTGATGCAAGATTTTTTTTTTCTTTGTGAGTTGTTTTCATTTTTCACCATGTGAACTATTTTAATTTTTCACATTAAAAAAGTTAGTAAAATCTTTTAAGGAACTACACAAAATCTTTCAATATTTCTTGTAGTGTAAGATCTCATAAGATTATTTCTATAATGAGGATGCAGTCCTATAAGTATTTTCATAATGAGTGTAAGATCTTGTAAGATTATATAAGATTTTGGTATTAAAGATATAGTGAAAGTTATAAAAAAAATAAAATTCCAAAATCTTATTTAATCTTTTTAAGTCTTTTGTTTTGTAAGTCTTTCCATACTATTTGTATTACAATAACAAATGCCTTTAGTAAATGGCGGCTTCACAGAGTGGAGTGAATTCAGTAAATGTTCAAGCGAATGTGGTAATGGTGAGCAAATACGTAGGAGATCATGTACCAATCCTTCACCTGCTCATGGAGGGAATGACTGTCAAGGAAGCTTAGATGAAATAAAGTTTTGCAAGATTAAGGAGTGCCCTAGTAAGTATCTTCAAGGAAAAAGGTTTTATTTCTTAAATGTAACTTTCATGGTAACAAATTTAATGTATTTATGTTAAATTATGATAATAAGTTGAAGGAAGAATGACCAATTTGCTCTGTAAAATATAAAATATGTTATAGTCAATGGTGGGTTTTCATCTTGGTCAGCTTTTAGCAGTTGTACAAAATCATGCGGGGGTGGCACAAAGCAGCGTACTCGTTTATGTAATAATCCTGCACCTAGTTTTGGAGGTGTGAATTGTACAGAAACCTTTAAAGAGGATGCTGAATGCAATACTCATCCATGTCCAAGTTAGTTTCAAAAATCCATAATTTTATGCTCTATTTTTTGTAATGTATATTACTTATATATAAATATATGGGTATAAATTTATCTTTAATTAAAATGATTTAAAAAATATATATATTATTTTAAATAAATATGAAGGAATATGTCTGAAATAATATTTTTTCTTGTAGTTGATGGTGGTTTTAGTCAGTGGTCAGATTATGGTATTTGCTCAGAGGAATGTGGAGAAGGTAGTCACAAAAGAACAAGAACTTGCACAAATCCTGAACCAGCCCATGGAGGAAAGGATTGTCAAGGCTCCCAAATTGAAATAAAAATTTGCAAAATAAAAGAGTGTCCAGGTATTGCTTCTCAAAACTCTCTGATAAAAAAAAACTTTCCAAATATTTTACCTTTATGTAATATTACTTTACATTTATACAATATATATTTTGTTAATAACTTTTTAGCTAAATTTATTTTTATTCTCAGTTAATGGAGGCTTTACTCAATGGAGTGATTTCAGTAAGTGTTCACAGGATTGTGGCAATGGAGAACAAACAAGAAAACGATCATGTATTAATCCTACACCTGCTCATGGTGGAGAAGACTGCAAAGGAAGTTTAGAAGAATCTAAAGCTTGTAAAGTCAAGGAGTGTCCGAGTATGTCTTTTTACCTTTTTTTTAAAAAGCTATTTTTCTTTTTTTGGTTTTAATTTAAAACTTTGTTTTCACAAACATTTCTCAAATAAAGTTGTATCAATCAAATAAATAGGGTTATATTTACAATTATATTCTTTGTTTTAGTCAATGGTGGCTTGTCCTTCTGGTCTTCATTTACCAGCTGTTCAAAGTCATGTGGAGGAGGCATTAAAACACGCACAAGAACATGCACTAATCCTGCACCAAACTTTGGTGGTGCAGATTGCTCTGATGTAATGAGTGAAAATGTTCAGTGTAATACTCAACAATGTCCAAGTAAATGATTTTTTCATTAAACTTTGGTGTTAATTAAAATATTTTTGAGAGATATTATTTTCATGTTAAAAAAGAAGCTATTCAGGTTTGAATGGTTTTTTAGTTGATGGAGGAATGAGTCAATGGTCAGACTTCACAGATTGCTCTGAAAAGTGTGGTGTTGGTTCTCAAGAACGCCAAAGAACTTGTACAAATCCCGCACCTTCTTTTGGTGGCAAGCAATGTGGTGGGGAGTTTCTCCAAGTTCAAGAATGCAAAATTAAAGACTGCCCAGGTTAACTTTTTATTTCTCATTCTTTTTTCTGTATAACAAGAATTAATATTTTTTCTTATAACAGAAAAGATTGTAAGATATAAAAATCGCACTGTGTAGTATGAGTGCAGGACCTATTATTTAGCTGTAAATTGAAAGAATAAATTTTTTACTATATGATTTTTGCCTAGTTTTGTTACTTGAATGTTAGCATTTTTCATTAATCTATTGAAAAATGAATTTTTTCAAAAATCTCTACAGTTTAAAAATAATTTTAAAGCAAATAAGGTTTAAAAAAAAAATCTTTATGTTAGCATTTTAACTTTAGTAATGAAATAAAACAAAATTAATCTAAAGTTTTTAATATAAGGGCAGTAGTTTAAAGTATTTTCTTCCTATTATGCTTTTACACGAACTCAATAGTTTCTAATTTCTGTCAGCTCTTTGCTCATTTTAATTCTTTTAAAGTTATCCTTATCAACCATCACTTATCCACTATAATTATATCCACTATAACTTATCCACTCTCACTTATCTGCCATCACTATCCTTGTTATATGGGTTTGTGCATATAATCAGACATTGATTTTTTTTGTTTCAGCAAACAGTGGGTATTCACAATGGTCTGCTTTTAGTGAGTGTTCAAAATCTTGTGGAGTTGGCACCAGATCACGAAATCGAGTATGTGAAAACAAAAAATACGATTGTTCAGGTTTTTCAGAGGAAATTCAGAGTTGTGAAATCAAACCTTGTCCAGGTTATTTTTCATTCTTAACTTTCCAATAAATCAACTTGATCAATTAATAATGATAATATCTGTACTAATTTATGGTATGATATCTGTACTAAATTATGAGAATATTTGTACTAAATTGCAAGTTATTGAAATGCATAATCGGAATTCTCTAAGTTCTTTTAAAAAGACAAAATTTTTTTAGTTAATGGAGGATTTTCAAATTGGGGTGACTTTGATGAGTGTTCTAGTACCTGTGGGCAAGGTATGAAAACAAGAACAAGAACATGTACAAACCCGACTCCCCAAAATGGTGGAATTGGCTGCTTAGGAAGTAGACAAGAGGTTCAGAGTTGCATTGTGCGAGAGTGTCCAGGTTAGTTTTAACTATAGCATATAAAACATGTTTTTATACATATATAAAAACATGTTTTATTTATACAATAATAAAAACACAATCTTTCATTAAGTTTATTTTCAATAAAAGTTTTCTGGTTTTATCTGTTTTTTTAGTTTTATGAACTTTTAATTTTCTATCTTTTGCACTCTTTCTTTCTTTTGTTCTCTTTTACACTCTTTTATTCTCTTCTATTCTACTTAATTCTCTTTTGTTCTAAAAAAGTATTTGTTTTTCAGTAAATGGTGGGTACACAACATGGTCAACTTATTCTGAATGCAGTGAACCATGCAATGCAGGTAAACAAAAAAGAACAAGGATTTGCTCTAACCCTCCCCAAGCTAATGGCGGATTACCTTGCATTGGACCTCCAGAAGATGCACGAACTTGTAACATCCAAAAGTGTGCTAGTATGTTTTTTTTTACAAAATGTTTTACTTACTACTAATATTTTTTGTCTTTATTTGTTAAAGGGTATTGTACTTATTCATATTTTATTAATGGGTTGTTTTTTGTTAGCTAAAAAGATTTAAAAGTTTAATGATTTTTTGCACTAAAATTTTTACTTCATAGTTGATGGAGGTCTCAGTGAATGGTCAATCTTTAGTAGCTGTTCAAAGACATGTGGAGATGGTGTTCAAGAACGCAAACGCACTTGCACTAATCCTATCCCTTCAAATGGTGGAAAAGATTGTGTTGGATCTTTAGTTGAAATCCTCTCTTGCAAAATTCAAGAATGCCCAAGTAAATTTGTTCATTGTTTTATTTTTTCTTTTATTTGTTCATTATTTTATTGTTTTGTTCATTCTTTTATTGTTTTACATGTTCATCATTTTATTTTTTTATTGTTTTACATGTTCATCATTTTATTGTTTAAATGTCTTATTTGTTCATCATTTTATTGTTTAATTGTCTTATTTGTTAATTGTTTTATTATGTTAATTGTACTTAAAAAGTTGTTTTAATAAAAGTTATTATTTTTTTTTAATTTTTTTTTTTTTTATCAATATTCTTTATGAAATGCATTTTATGAATGATGAATTAAGTTTATAAAGATTGTTTTAAAAATATTTAGTTGATGGTAGATTTGGAGAATGGTCAGATTTTAGTGAATGTTCTGAAAAATGTGGTCCTGGAGTACAATCTAGAAAGCGAGAATGTAACAACCCTGTGCCAGCATTTGGTGGTAAAGTGTGTGTAGGGGAAGCTACTCAACAACGCGAATGTAAGCTACAAGAGTGTCCAGGTATGTAAATTGACATTTAAATAATTGGTAAAGGTGCATGTAATATAATTGTGTAAATGAGTATAACATAGAGGATTTATTATTTATCATTATTGGATTTAATAAGTTTGATTTACATGTGTAAGTTTCGGTTTTTATAGTTAATGGTGGTTTTACAAGTTGGTCAAGTTATTCAGAATGTACAGAACCTTGTAATGGGGGATATCAGCGCCGGTTCAGAACTTGCACTAACCCTTCTCCAGCTCATGGAGGGCTTCCTTGTAATGGACCAGTTGAAGACAGAAAAAGTTGCAACATTCAGAAGTGCCCAAGTAAAATTTCTGTACTAAATTTTTTGAACTATAAATGTACAAGTTGTTTTTTTTTTTTTTTTTTTTTTTATAATTTTCTACTTAATCCATTTCTTTTAATTTTACTTAATCCATTTCTTTTAATTTTACTTAATCCATTTCTAATTTTTCATACATTACGCATGCTGAGGCACATAATTTTTCATACATTACGCATGCTGAGGCACATAATTTTTCATACATTATGCATGCTGAGGCACAATTTTTCATACATTATGCTTGCACATAATTTTTCATACATTACGCTAACACATGTAATTTTTCATACATTACACATGATTACACATGTAATGTGTGTCTACTGACAAGAAGCCACATTAAGGATATAAGCTCCCAAGTAGATTTGACTAGATAATAAACAATTTCTTAAGTTTTAGTTTCCCAATTTTTTTAAGATAAAAGCCTAGAGTTTCACTTGGTCTTTCTCCTTCATGCACAAATTTAAAATCAAATGTATTTTAAATTTGTGTATAAAGAAAAAAGACCCAAAAAAACTAGTGGCCATTTGGATAGTAAATTGATTTATACCAGTAAACCTGTATAAAAGAATTTGTTTTTCAACTGAAGTATAGTAAAAAACAGGTTAAACTTACTGGACCTTTTGTTTTTAAATTTGCAAAGAAGCCATTTACCTCTGAAAATAACAGAACTTATTTAGAGCCAAAAAGTAAAAAATCTGGACAATTATCCAGTGTCATTTTCTTGTGTGATCCGATAAACTGTTATGATTTGAAATGTTTCAGTATTATTGCTGATTTGGGACATCTTGATTGTATTAGAGACACAAATCAACCTATCCAAAGAAAAACTATGGAAAATAAGATTATCCCTTTTGCAGAAGACAGCCTTTGTGACTGACTTACCAACAAGATAATGATCCCAGTAGAGAGCTAATTCTAATAAAGCTCTCTTCCTTGACCAAATAATATATTTGACTTATGTCAAACCAATTTATTCCAATATTCTCCTCAGCTAAATACCATTAATACCATCTATGATAAACAACTTGATGATGTTGACTTGATGTAAGACATTCAATAGTATCAATCAACTTTGCATAAATTAAAGTGGCTTGGAATTTGTTTCCATGAGGTAAAATCAATAAGCTAACTAATTCAATGCCAAGACCTACCTAGAAGTTTTAAGTTCTTTTTTTATAAATCTTTTGTTTATTTCCTTTTTTAGAATCTTACATTTATCTTTTTTAGTCATAAAAAATCAAAATATATATATATATATATATATATATATATATATATATATATATATATATATATATATATATATATATATATATATATATATATATATACAAGTATTATTTTTTGTTTTTATACTATAAATTACATGAACTTTAAAAATTTTCTAAAAAAAGTAAAATAATAGTTGCTTCAAAAATATTTTTTTGTAATTTAGGAAAGTGTTCCCTAAGTTTTCAGGGATGGTTTGTAAATAGAAACTTAAGTTTTATGTAAAAAAGAATTCAAACAATTTACTGCTTTCTTACTTTTTCTTTAACTATTTTTTGATTTAGTCAATGGAAATTTCACTCCATGGTCTGAGTTCAGTGCATGTTCTAGCACTTGTGGCGATGGTTTTCAAAAACGTAAGCGGACATGCACAAATCCTCCTCCTTCATTTGGTGGAGTAGACTGTGTTGGTTCTTCTGAGGAATCAATTACTTGTAAAATTAAAGAATGTCCAGGTTTATTATTAAGCTGTTTATTTGTTAATTAAAATGACAAAATGATACACATACTGTATGAATGTATATATTGTGTTTGTATATGAATGAGTCTGTGTGAATGTTTATACATTTTCAGTTGATGGAGGGTTCTCAAAGTGGAGTGACTTTAGTGAATGCTCCAAAAGTTGTGGGGAAGGTATTAGACAAGCAACAAGGACATGTTCAAATCCTGAACCTAAATTTGGTGGCAAACTTTGCGTTGGAGAATTTGTTCAAAGTCAATTGTGTAATCTCAAAGAATGTCCTGGTATATTCGTTTTATATTTTCATTTATATTTTTTCACATTTATTTTTTCTCAAAGATATTTTTGTTTAAATATCTTTTCATATCTTAAACTATCTTAAATAAGAATGTTTTTATTCAAGTTGATGGTGGTTATGGTCAATGGTCTGATTACTCTGCATGTTCTTCTCCTTGTAATGGTGGAAAACAATCTAGAACTCGTTCATGTACTAATCCAGCTCCTAGACATGGAGGTGAACCTTGTTTTGGGCCAGATTTTGATTCAAAAAGTTGCAATATTCATTTATGTCCAGGTATTATTTTATAATTTGTGCTCTTGTTAAGTTATTATTTAAACACTTTTAAAAAAATTATAGGAAAATATATAATATATTGGTTTTATAAAAATCTCTTAAAAGAGTTTATTTATTTTGATTGTTTAGATAAATTTTAAAAGGTTTTAAAAGTTTTCAAAAAAAGAAATTAATTATCAAAAAAAGGCCAGATAAAAGATAACACCAATAAAATTTTATCTTAAAATTTAGTGCATGGTGGCTTTACTCAATGGTCAGATTTCAGTGTCTGTTCCAAATCATGTGGCGTAGGAAATAAAGTTCGAATACGCTCATGCTCCAATCCAACACCAGCTAATGGTGGAAGCAGCTGTGTTGGACCAATAGAAGAAGTTGCATACTGTATACTAAGACAATGCCCAGGTTGCTATAAATTATATATATATATATATATATATATATATATATATATATATATATATATATATATATATATATATATATATATATTGTGTGTGTGTGTGTGTGTGTGTGTACATGTAAAAATAAAATATTTTTATGATTTTTATATTCTATTGTGTAAAGACAATAAAGAAAATTGACTTAAACTGGAAATCAAATTAATTTATTATAGCCAAATGATAATTTAAAATAAAAAAAAAAAAAAGTAGTTGCTAAATCTAACAAAAAGTAGATAAGTGTCCTAGTTCCTCTAATTTTGCTGTTTTCTGTTATATTCTGTTATATTGGTAGTATTTAATATTTAATTGATAAAAGTTTAAAAAAAGAAATTATGAAATTTATATTTCTTACACTTTAGTGGATGGAGGTTTAGGCGAATGGTCTGATTTTACAGAATGCTCCGCTTCATGTGGTTTTGGTAGTCAATCACGTACACGCCCATGTAACAAGCCTGTGCCTGCTTTTGGTGGCAAAGATTGCTCTGACTTAATAAGCACTCAACACCGGGAATGCAAAGTTAGAGAATGCCCTGGTAATTTTACTAAAATTTGGTATTATCTTTTGATAACATTGTTTGTATGACAGCATGTAATAAAATTGTTTTATAACATGATAAAATGAATTTGCTACTTTAATTTTGTTTAACTGAATGTCTTATTCAAAAAAAATTGTAAACATAGTAAAGCTTTAACATTTTAATTCTATTAGTCAATGGTGGATTGAGTGATTGGTCATTATTCTCTGACTGTTCAGAACCTTGCGGCTTAGGTAGTCAATATCGTACTAGAACTTGTACTAATCCTGCCCCAAAGAATGGTGGTTTAGGTTGTACTGGTCATCTAACTGAGTCAATTAGTTGTTCTTTAAAACCTTGTCCAGGTTACTTATTTTTTCATAATAAAAAGTAGTAAAAAATATCTTCCTTAGATATATTATTTTTGTTTTATAATTAAATCAAAATATGTAATAAATGTTTGTATATTGCTCATAAATTATTTTTCTATAAACATATTTTTTCATATAAATATAATACATTTAAATTATTTAGTTAATGGTGGGTTTACGCAATGGTCAGAATATAGCACTTGTTCTAGTTCTTGTGGAAGTGGAATTGTCCAGCGGAAAAGATCTTGTACTAATCCATCACCTGCTCATGGAGGAAGAGATTGTTTTGGACCAACATTGGATAGTAGAACTTGCAAACTAAGAGATTGCTCAAGTAAAAATTTGCATTTATTTTTTTTTATTATTGCAAGAATTTTTTCTTTTTAATGATACTTAGATCAACAAATATTATTAACTTAATTCATAAAGGCCAATCTATTATTATCTTAGTAAATGGAGGATTCAGTGAATGGTCAGCATTCTCTACATGTTCTGAACCATGTGGACCTGGGAAACAACATAGAGTACGTTATTGTACAAATCCAGCCCCATCATTTGGAGGAAGCGACTGTCTTGGCAACAGTCAAGAAACAATATCATGCAAAATTAAGGAATGCCCTAGTACTGATTTTATTTGTTTTCATTTTTAAAATGCTTTTTCAGTGCATAAAAATCAGATCTTTTGTATATTTAAAAGCAAGATATTAAAAACAGGGTCATTAATCTCATAGTAAATGGAGGATTATCTTTATGGACTGAGTTCAGTGCATGCTCTGAAACTTGTGGCAATGGAAAAACAACCAGATTTCGAACATGTACAAATCCCCTCCCACAACATGGTGGCAGTGATTGCATTGAACCATTAAGTGAGGTGAAGGATTGCAAGTTAAGGGAATGTCCAAGTTAGTTTTTGTCCCTTACTAGTATTTATAATTGTGTTGATATGATAACTATAGCAAACAAAAACATTTTTTCTATTAAAAGTGTAAAAAATTTTGTTATTAAAATCTAAACTTTTTATTATTTTTGGTTTTAATCATTTATTAAAACTAAATTTTTTTAGTTGATGGTAACTGGGGACCGTTCTCTGCCTTCAGTGATTGTTCAATGTCATGTAATGTTGGCAAGCAACAGCGACAGCGGGAATGTAATAGCCCAGTTCCCCAGTATGGGGGCAAAGCTTGCAGTGGAAATGCAGTTGAGGAAAAATCCTGTAATGCATTCCCATGCCCTGGTAAATGCTAAATATTGTTTATATTAGGTGTTTATACATGGCTGGTTTTTTTAGATAATGCAAATAAAACAGTTGGTAATGAGATTTTTTGTTCTCTTTAGTTAATGGTGATGTTTCAGAATGGGGTGCTTTTGGATTGTGCTCCAAGAGTTGTGGAATTGGGGAGCAAACCAGGTTCAGGTTTTGTACAAATCCAGCTCCAAGACATGGGGGAAAGAATTGCACAAATTCTTTAGTAGACACTATAACATGTAAAATTAAAGAATGTCCAGGTAGGTTATTGGAATTTTTGCCTTTCTTTGATAATATCTACTTTTTTGCTTTTACGTTTTATGTGTTAAAAATAGTCCTAGAGGCCATGTTTAGAACTATATCCAAAAGATGCCTCATCATTGACACTATTGAATAAAAAGACTTGAAAAAAGTAAAAAAATTTAAGTTATCAAAAAGAAAGGCCTGCCAATTATTCTGTTCTCTGATGGGAGGCTTTTTACTGTGGGTTCTGTTTCTAACAGTAGGATTGATTGGTATTCTAAATTTTCATCAACTCTGGTGTCAAAATCTTGGAGAAGAAGCATGATAGGCCATGAATCAGTCTTACCTATCCTCCTGATGCTAATAGTTTGTTCCAACAAGTTTCTGAGAAAAAATCTTTGTTTCCCAATTTCCAAATTTAAATTCACTTAATTACTGGGCATACATTGAGTAAAAGACCTGTGCATCTCCTCACAGTAGTGTAATTACCCTGAAGGTTTTGATTGACACCATGTCCAACAAATATGTCAAGTAGACCTGCAATTAATTTAGGGCCAGCATCAAGGCGGTAATAAATGCCAACTGGTCTTGTTATGTAACATTTAAAATTCATACCAAAAATCAATGAAATAATAATTTTTTTTTGCTTGAAATATTAGGTTGTTTGAAATTTCTTATCATTTGGGTTCGTGTAAATTTTATATTTACATGCTCTACAGTCTAATAGAAAAGATTTTTTAATGCAATATAAGTCGTTTTTAAAATGAAAAGTATTTAACTTTGCTGTTTAGTTGATGGTGCTTTTACACAATGGTCAGACTATAATGCATGCTCTAAATCATGTGGGGCTGGTACTCAAACCCGCATAAGATCTTGTACAAATCCATCTCCTGCTTTTGGTGGACTTTCTTGTGTAGGACCTGTAGTAGATACAAGATCTTGTGAGCTAAAAGAATGCCCCAGTATGTCTTTGTTATTAAGTATTTTGTGTTATTAATTGATCTGAAATATTTTGGTTTGTTTTGTTAACCAGTTTTAATTTCAATACTCCAATTTCATTTGTTTAAAAGTTGATGGCCAGTGGAGCGTCTGGGGTGATTATAATGATTGTAGTTTAACATGTGGAGGTGGAACTCAAACTGCAAAGCGTGTTTGCAATAATCCTTCACCAAAATTTGGTGGAGCTGATTGTGTGGGAATAAGTTCCAATGTTCGTTCATGTAATATTCTTCCATGCCCTGGTAACAATTTTTTACAATAGCTTTAGATATGGACAATATTTTTATTTTGAAATATTTCATTTTCTTTGTATCTCTATCAATGATTTAAAAGTTGTATTAACAATGAATCATATGAATCAAAATTTACATTTAAGTTGATGGCGGTTTTACATCTTGGTCTGCATATGGAGAGTGCACAACATCTTGTGGTATTGGTATGCAATTCAGAAAAAGAACTTGTGACTCTCCTGCACCAAGTTTTGGTGGCAAGCCATGCTTTGGACCTACATTTGATGGTAGATCTTGTATGCTGAAAGAATGTCCAAGTAAATGTTTTATTAATAGTATTTGAACCTTTCTCGGTTTGCATTATAGTTTTATCTTATAAAGAGTTTTTTGTTTGTTCAGTAAATGGTGGTTTAACTGAATGGAGTGACTTCAGCCTGTGTAGTCAAACGTGTGGTGTTGGCTATCAAGTGTCAACACGAACATGCACAAAACCCCTACCCCAACACGGAGGTAAACCATGTGAAGGAGATGTAGTTTATCGGAAAACATGCAAACTGACAGACTGTGCAGGTTCATTTAAGTTTTTACCCTACTCTGAAGAAATTTAGTTCATTTTATAGTGTTTTATCCAGTACACAAGTAATGTTATATCCATATTACGTTTTTATTACAGTAAATGGAAACTGGGGTTCATGGGGAAGTTTTTCTCCTTGTTCTGAAACTTGCAAAGGCGGTATACAACGAAGATCAAGGCAGTGTAATAATCCAGCTCCTGCATACAACGGTGCACAATGCCCAGGTTCTAACATTGAAGATCAAGCCTGTAACGAAAATAAAGATTGCCCTGGTGAGCGATGTTTCAACAACTGTTCCATTCTCTTTTATTACCCCATTTTTAAAATGTGAGCTGTGTGTGTGTCTAGAAATATTTTAGAGTTTAATGTCGTCTTTTACAGTTAACGGAGAGTGGGGTTCATGGTCATCGTATGGTGATTGCAGTCATTCTTGTGGCATAGGTGGTGCCCGCTCTAGAAAAAGAGAGTGTAACAATCCTGCACCATCTGGAGGCGGTGCAAGCTGCGAAGGATCAAGCGTTATGTTTGAAGTTTGCAATACTCGAGTTAGCTGTCCAGGTAAATGTTTTTATTTTTTAGCATATTGCAAACTTCTTTGTGAGGACTTCAGTGTTCATTTTTTTGTAACTGGAGTGATAGCATCTGCGCATTCATAAATTTTCAAGACTTTTTTCTTGTACCGACACAAAATTAGTTATCTTAAGAACTGAGATAGAGATACAAAGCTTCAGTCTTGGATTCAATTACGTATGAAAATTAATTCTACAATTTGCCCCCTGTTTTTTTTTGTTGTTGTTGCTATCAATAATTGTTTTTTTTTAAATGATTGTTTCTATAGAATTTGAATGTAACAACTGTATTTCACCTGCATTGTGGATTTATTTGTTTTTTGTTCCCCAAATTTATATTACAAAAACTATAAACTAAAAAATTTACTAATGTTTCCAAAAAAACATTTTTAAACATTAGTAAAGTGTTTTTGCTAATAACTTTACATTTAGTAAACGGTGAATGGAGCAGCTGGAGTTCATATTCAGCTTGTACACTGACGTGTGGCGGTGGTACGCAGCAAAGAAACAGGTATTGCAACAACCCCGCTCCTGCTTATGGTGGCAATTCATGCCCTGGTAACAGTATAGAAACAACCAAGTGTAATGTTGCTCCTTGTACAGGTTTTTGAATTTGAATTTTGATTTTTTTTTGTACTTTTACATTACCGTTAAAAAAGTTAAAATCTGCAATTGTACTAATTCATTTCACTTAATTGCGAGTATCAACTATTTGTTAAATAGATAGGTTTGTTAACACATTATTTTTGAATTACAGAGAGCTTTTAAATTAACTATCCGCAACTTTTCTTACAGAATGGTCATCGTGGAGTGAATGGAGTCCATGCAGTCGAACTTGCGGAGGAGGCGCGCAATTTCGCACCCGCGTTTGTCCCACATCGAACTGCGTTGGCTCTGGGACCTTCGTTCAAGTATGTAACGTCGAAGAATGCCCTTCTAAGATCTTCAACTTCTTTGATATCAAGAATTGGTTCGGAAAGGGAAAGTAACTTGTGCGAAAAAAAAACATTAAACTTTTTCTTTTACTTTTCATTTTGTACTTTTTTTTTAATAATAAAACTCGATTCATTGTTGCGAATTTGCATTTGAGTTTGACACATAATTAAGACTGGGTAAATAAAAGCCATAAAAAAAGTTGAAACGTGATAAGTTCAAGGCGGATAGTTTTCATATTTTATATGTTTGTCAGCTTGGAAAATTTAAGCTTGTAACTCGTTCCCGTGAAAAAAAGTGTCATTAAGGAGATCATTTTACGATCTTAACCACAAACAGAGAGATTTATAAATTTATATATATATATATATATATATATATATATATATATATATATATATATATATATATATATATATATATATATATATATATATATATATATATATATATATATAGAAGATACAGCGAAGGATGACAACTTTGTTGGTAAATAAAGTTTCATACCGGCGTGCCGGCAATCATCAGCCAAAATACATAATGAAAAAAACGTTACAAAAAGAGAACATTAAAGAAAAACGAAAAAACCGTTAAAAATGTCGTTAAAAAAGAATTGCTCTTATTAATGGCTTCAAATTAGTCTTTACTGTCAAATGACGCAAGCGTGTATTTTATCATACTAGCAAAAAGCAACCCGTAATACGGGTTATGGTCGGTCTGTTACTTAACAGACGGACCATATTAATAGTGGCAGTTTTCCACAATTTAAAGTTGCGAAACCTTAACTATACCTAGGCACCGCCGATTCGGTTCGTAAAATCCGCAAAAAGCCAATCCGACTTATTTTGCGGATTAAAATAGTCAGTTCGTAAAAATTTTTCGGATTAATAATCCGAAAACTAATTTACGAACCACTAGCGAATTTTTTTTTTGCGGATTCACTTCGCTGTTCGGATTATCAATCCGAAAAATTTTTACAAATCAATTTAACTTTTATTCGTTTAGCGAATTATACGAATCGCGTTCCGTTCGCGTCACCATTAAATGGTGTGGTCCAAAAAAATTACGTTTTTATTATGTGCGCGTCCTATAAATAGTGGATTTCTTTTTTATTTTCAATCAGTTCTATTTGGAAATCTTAACATACAACAATTCGTTCAACAGATCAAGTCTACTATTCTTCACCTACATTTATTACGGTAAGCCATTATTATATTAATTTGATTTAAAAGTTAAGAATATTTCAAACTGAATTTTTGCGGTTTTTTTTTTTTTTTTTTTGTGGATCGAATTCCTTTGCGAATTATTTCGCTTTGCGGATTGCTTCAATTAGTGGATTGGTCCGATAAAATTTATATTGTAATATTTCTTCTACTTAAATATTAACAGAAATAAAAATAGAAATAGAGATAAAAACTAGTTTGAAAAATTGTTACGCTCATTTCAATAATTAAGGCAAATAATTAGTTCTTTTATTGAAAACTTTATGCATGCCTCTAAAATATCATTTATTGTTAAGACGAATATTAAGGAAAATTTTCAAATAACTTAATAAATAATTAGTTCTTTTTCGGAAACTGTTTGTATGCATCAAAAACTATCACGTTTTATTAAGGCAAATATTAAGGAAATATTGAGCCAAATATTTCAATAAAAAGTCAGTAAATCGAAAATGTGATTTGATCCGTGTTTTCGAATTTTTAATCCGAAAAGTAATCCTTATTAACAATCTGATCCGTTTTTGTGGATTTTAAATTCAATAAATAATCCGAAATATTCGTCCGATCCGATATGGCAAACTCAATCCGATTCGTTTCTTTTTTTTTTTTTCATTTCACTTTTTTTTTCTTTTCAGATGCCTAAGCTGTCTAATATTTGGGAATTCTTCAACAATGTGGAGGAAAACAAGGCAAAATGCAAGGCCTGTGGCAAAATATACTTAATCAATAAAAGCACCACAAGTCCTTTAAGGAACCATTTGAAAAGAGTCCACTTGAATTTATATAAACAATTAGAAAGGAAAGACAAGCAAAAATCAACAATACCAGACATTTTTGATGAGCTTGCCTCTGAAGACTCAGATTTTGAACAAACACAAGAAAGAGGAAAAAAGAGGAGATGTCCACAGACACAAAAAGATACACCAGTATCGCCACAGCCTGGACCAAGTGGAACTTGTGGCACTTCCAACACACAGACACTGCAAGGCAGAAAACAGGCTACCAAACCTGAATGGGAAGTTACTGACATCAATCAAATAAGAACTGTTGTTGACATTACTAAATGGGTGATTGAGGACACTCAACCATTTTCTATTGTAGAAACTGACGCATTCACCCGGATGATGAGAACTGCAACCAACGGTCAATTCAGAGCCATTACAGCAAAGAATATATCTACAAAATACATTCCTCTCCTTTTTAAATTCATCAAGGAACAAGTAAAAAACATTTTCAATTCAGACAAGTCAAATCTTGATGGAGTGGCCTTTACATCCGACGTGTGGACCACTGATCACACCAATTTGTCTTTCATGAGCCTTACACTCCACTATATAGATTCAAAGTTCCAATTAAAGCGCTTCTTGGTAGAAATGTCCTACTTCCCCGAACAACATACTGCCGACAATATTGCCAAGAAGCTCAATGAATCTATCAACAAACTGGAACTTGATTTTGAGTCAAAACCTGGATAACAGTCGACGGTGCAGCTAATGTCTAAGCAGGTGTTAGGAAATCAATTGGGGTTCAAAGTGCAATTTGGTGTGTCGACCACCGTCTAAATCTAGTTGTCAGTGGTGCTGTCGATGATAAAAGATGTCCAAAATGGTCAATTCTCAACCACAAAATAACAAAATTAGTAGGTCACTTCAACCAGTCCTCTCAAAAAGCTATGACTTTAGTTAATGCTGCCAAAGCCTTAAAAAACTCCAGAACAAAGTTAGTACAGAGATGCCCCACAAGATGGAACTCTGACCTCCATCAAATGGAGTCTGTGGTGGATCTTCTTCCGGCGATGCATTCTTTAAAGAATCCGAACCCTACTGTTTCTGGAGGTTGTAAGTTGACAGATCTTTTACCAACAGATGATGAAGTGGAATCTATTCAATCTGTCATCCGGCTTCTGAGAGGCTTTTCAGAATTCTCTGAGAAATGCAGCAGTGAAAAGAATGTTAGCATCTGTTCCGTTATTAATTGCCTATACAACATCAGAGGAAGATTAGCAAGGGAGATGATCAAGCCAAAAACCGAGGTGTCATCAGAGCTTGCTCACTACTTCAATGAAGATTTAAACAAAAGATTCGAAAAGGGAGTTGATGAATATTGAATTCTCTATAGCTCATTTTTTAGATCCTAACAGCAAGGGCATGTGCTTTGTGGATGAGGGGGAAAAATTTGAAGTAGTCAAAACTGCAGTAAAAAAAGCTATGGAAGAACTGTCAAAAAAAGAAATTTTGGCTAGCCAAAGCACTCCTTCCCCTTCAATGTTGGATGATGAAGATGACGACGACTTTGATTTCACTGAACAACTGAGGAAGAAAGTGTTTGGTGCAGGTTACATTAATCCTGGAGGTGAAACAAGCACCAAGAAAGCCATTTCTACTGAAATTGAGGGGTATTTGAATTCAAAACCAGTTCCAGCAAATACAAATGTACTGGAATTCTGGAAACAAAACCAGTATATTTACCCAATAATGTCAAGGCTGGCCAGAAAAAACCTCTGTATACCTGCTGCATCATCAACATCTGAAAGAGTTTTCTCAACAGCAGGGAATATATACAGCTCTAGAAGAACCAATCTTTCAATCTCAAAGGTTGAGATGTTGGTATATATGAAAGAAAACACTAAGCAACTCAGTAAAATTCAAGACATTGTGTGGCCAGGAAATGAATTTGGAAAATGATTAACTTTCAGTGTGATTTTGACTTTTTTTTATTTCTTAACAAGGAAATCATTTCGTTTCATTGTATATTTGAATATTATAAATAAATAAAAATGAATTTTAATTCGAAAGCTTTTTTTATTCTGAATCCGTATAAATCCGTAAAAATAATATCGGTTCGGATTCCAATTCGAAAAAAATTTTTCGAATTGCAATCCGATCCGAAAGTATCGAATCGGATTGCAATCCGAAAAAATAATCCGAAAAAATTTTAACGAATTATTTTCCGATAAATTATTTTCGGATCAAATCAATCCGTAAGTAGTTTGAACCGTTTAGCATAGATAATTCGGTGCACAATCCGCAAACCGATAAACAGTAACGAATCGGCGGTCTCTAACTATACCCTTTTAGAAAAACGCCTTCAAATTGACAAAATTAAACCATCTGTAAAATTAAAATAAAAAGTATGCGGATGTAAAATAATTTACCAATTATTCAACATTATTTAAGTAATTTACAACTGACGTAAGTCACATCAGTGTAAGGCAGAACCATTTTCCTCGACATTACTAAGTTCAACACAATATGTTTTTGGTTACTAACACAAAATAATAACACTTTATCATGCTTTAAATTGACGAAAAAGTAAGGCTATACTCTTGTTATATTTTTTATAACATGAATTTTAATAAGATTAATATTAAGCAAACGTAAATTATACATGATTTATTAATTTTTTGGTATCCCCTTAATACATTTTTCTTTAAAACAGGAAAATGTCTTTAAAACGTTAAATGCACATAGCCAAATAAATTTATTTAAAATAACTGACCATTACTATTTATGGCACTAATCTGACCATTTTTATATATATGTCCTCTTTGTTTCAATAGCTTTTAGTAAACGGTAACTTACTACCATTTGCTAAAAATTCCTTTTGTTACTCGAAATTTAATTCTCTTAAATATTTTGACACTAATAAAGGACCTCCCTTCCCCGTTTTTGCCTTAATGGTGGTTAGGAGAATAGTTATTTTTATTAAGAGTAGTCAAGTTTTTGATGAAGACCTTTTACCAGAATAATGAAATGTAAAACAATGATTTACGTGTATAAGAGTTTTTTCTTTTTAATATTTATAAGATTTAAACATATATAAGAATTTTTTCTTTCCTCAAAAGTGTTGCAAATCCAAACTAAGCTAATTAATTAGTTAAAAACCTTATAAAATTTAAGCAACTCGATATTTGAAAAATGCGCTAAACTACAATATTCACCACCCATTTAAAAAGATTCCCTAAATTACGTACAGCAAATTATTAGGCTTAAAATAGAGAAAATTTAAAAAAAATTGCACTAATTGCATACATTTATATCATTTTAACTGACCAAAATTTACAATAAAAGGTAATCAGGTTTCTTTTTATAAATCGTATAAATGCGTCAATCGTAAATCCTAAAGAAAGAAAAAAAAAAAAATGGAATTATGATACTATAATTACAACAACAAAAAAAACAAACAAAAATAAAACACCACATAAAAACTGAAAATCGATTTACCTATTTATAGTAACCCATTTTGACATGGCAGTTAATATAAACATTTATCGAAAATGTAACAATAAAATCTGTTTCGAAGTACAAAAGGAAGGATTAACACTACTATATATAAAAAAAAAATCAAATTAAGATATAAATTGCATTTTTAGCATAATGTTGTCTTGGCTTTCAGTAAATAAATAAAAGCAGTAAGTTCCAATAATGAAACTACCTATTATTCATTTTTTACAATAGTCACCAACATGAAGGTGTCTATTGTTAAAAATGAATACCAACAAAACATCACAACAATAACACATAACAATAGAATATTTACATCCTTGATCCTAAAATCCAGTGAAGATAACAAAGCAAATTAAAATATGAAAGGCAAAATTAGAAAACCAATTTAAAGTTAACTATATTTATCTTTTTACTAAACATATAAATACATAAAAGTATATTTGTTTTTATGTTCAATATTAGTTATTCAATTACTTCAAATTTAGGACATGAAAACACCCTAGACTTAAAGATCAAGGTTGCATACTCTCATACACATTACGCTAAACATTAACAGACATTATTATGTGTTTTGAGAATAATTAAAAAAGGCTAGACAACACAACCTAGCTCCAAAGCAGTTACTCCGCCTGGCACTAAATGCTGCCAAGTCACAACTCTGCTATAAGTACATCGCTTGGCTGGCAAGGTTATCAATCTTGCTCAACATAATGCCAAATCACACCACTTTGAAAACATGGAAACAGCATAATTTAAACATATATACAACTATAAACAAATATGGTTTTATATAACACATTTGATTAATAATCTTTTCAACTTGATGAAGAGTAGCTTGTTCAGCTATTAGAAGTGGGACTGAGTGGTGAATGAAATCTTCCATCATAAAAAAATTGTATGTATTCCAGAGATGTAAAGGATTGTCAGGTTCACAAAAGGTCAAAATAATTGAAAACAACTGTCTAATTTACTTTGGCGTACGTGTTAAAACCGCCTCAGAAGGAGTATTCTGCCATTCAGTGTCATCTAGCAACAATTCTTTTAAAACACATGCTTCACGAAACGTTTCAAGGACAATACCATTAACAGTACGCACATCCTCCCAAGATGTTGCTCCTTTTGCTTGCAAAAGTAACAGTCTAAGAAAAAATAATTCTCCAGTTGGATCAACTTTATACATTCTTACTATCACCTTATTACCACCCCTTTGTCTAACCTTCCATTTACAATGTTTATCATCAAATATAAAGTGATAAGGAATGTCTACATACGAATAGCAATGTGCTCTTTCATTTTCAGTATTTAACTTAAACCATGCCATTAGGTGCATATCACACTGAGCTGCACGATCTAAAGCCATTTGTTCTGCTCCTTCTCTAAAATAGGTTAAATATATTCTTTATATACATATTTAAAACACATTTTTAAAACAATTATATAACACATATTAACACATACACAAAGAGTAAAAAAACACTTTACATTATTATAAAAACATTATTATAAAAACACATTGATAAAACAACTATAAAGCACTTATTACCACATACAGATACATATCAAAAAAAGCATATATGCAAACAATAAACGTGTGGAAACAAAAATTTTAAAAATGATGCAAGAAAATTTAAAAAGATACAAAATATACATTTACAAACAATACTCTTTACCTTCTTTTTTTTCTTCGTAAGAATTGTAATCCTCATAACAAAATTTAACCTTTACATACAATAACATGTGACATGCCATGTCAGTGTTGGCACAAAAGTTTAATTAACTTTTCAAAATTTTCTAAAAAAGAACAAAAATAGTTAATAGCATTACAGAAATTTCAATGTAGTAATAACCATTTTATGGAAATAGCATTAGTATAACTTTAAATAACATACATACCCCTATTTTCCTTCTAAAAGATAAGATAATAAAAACAAAACTGCAAAAAGAAAAACTAAAACAAAAAAAATATAAACGATTTAAAAAATTAAAATCCTTTCTACTTTATCTAATAAAAATTTAAATCCTTTCTACTTTATCTAATAAAAATTTAAATCCTTTCTACTTTATCTAATAAAAATTTAAATCCTTTCTACTTTATCTAATAAAAATTTAAATCCTTTCTACTTTATCTAATAAAAATTTAAATCCTTTCTACTTTATCTAATAAAAATGTAAATATAACTATTTTATATACTTACTTCAATTATAAGATGATCGACGCTACTCGACTTTCTCCCCCCCCCCCCCCTAATTTTATGATTGATTCTGATAGAGAATTTTATGCTGATTCAGAAAAATATAAAAACATAGACCTGAAAATCAACGGAAAGTGCTCTAATTCGAAGTCAAAGTTGTAAAAAATCCCATTAAAAACCCTAATATTCGCCATTTTTTTTTAAAACGCTTTCATTTTTAACGAAAATTAATTACCGTTACGTTGCGCAATAAACAGACCTGGTTTCCATAAGCCTTAGCATTTTTATTTTAAAGTATGGTAACGAAAGTGTTATAAGGAAATGAAATTAATAGAAGATTTCAAATAAAGGTTGAAAGTAGAATTTGAGAATGTAGAAAAATTGATGAATAATTATTATTGTATCGTACGCTGGTTTTTTTTATAAAAAAAAACGGTTTGAAGGTTACATTTTCTAAATTTTACATGTGATAGAACAACTATGAACTGAGTTTCAAAAGTTCTTCTTTTAGGAAAAAAAACTGTTGAATTCTTTTTTAAAATTTATTACAAAAGTACATTACTTGCAAAATAGTTTATTCTCTAATAATCAAAAAACGGCTATTTTCATTGCCACAAAAAATTGTGCAAGATAAACATACTTTAACGACTTTTTTAACGTAAAAACCATGCTATTAATGTATTGCTTTTGTCAGCTAAAAGTTCATTAACTTATTATTTTCAAAATGGCGAATATTAGGGTTTTTAGTGGGATTTTTTACAACTTTGACTTCGAATTAGAGCACTTTCCGTTGATTTTCAGGTCTATGTTTTTATATTTTTCTGAATCAGCATAAAATTCTCTATCAGAATCAATCATAAAATTAGGGGGGGGGGGGGAGAAAGTCGAGTAGCGCCAGATGATCTTAGCGATTATTATTTATCTTCATATGATTATTTATGTAATATATCTAAACTAATAATTAAATTCCAAAAGGAAGAAAGTTTTAACTCGCTTCATGGATCTTTCTCCAATGGCCGCGTGCATTTAAAGAACGCGCTCTTTCAAAGCCTAGTAACTAATGACGAAACGACGACATTAAACATTAAACATAAATTTTTGTAGGAACTATATTATGATGCCTACACTTACTTACCAGCTCTTGCTTTTTATTTAATAAATTTGCGCCTCTATAGATGGCAATTTCAGTTTTTTCATTTAAACATAGAGCGCATCTTCTTGTGCTTGGTTGATAAGGTTGGCATTTCCTGATTATACTCCATTTAATAAAAGGTTTTCCGTTTTTTCTTTTATGCGCCACACTTCCTTGGATAGTTCGGTGTCGTTTTTGTACTTTACAGTATTGAACGACTTAATGTGGTTTGCATAACGTAATTTAAAAGGTGGTTCACTTATGCCAATATATATTTTATCTAAATAGTTCGGAAGGTCTGAAGAAATAACAGCTTTGTAAAGTATGTTTTCTGTTAGGCAAGGTTGATTTAGGGGACAATGCAACCTGTTGATACAATTGCAGGATTTCTTATTTTGATCTTCAGTATCTTCGATGATTTTTTGGTTATGCCAGTTTATTATAGATTTTAAATTCGGCATGCAGCTGTAACTGACTTTCAAAGTGTTTCTATTGAATATTTTGTTCAAAATATGCTTAGATGGAAAATGTTTGTCTACCAAATCAGAAATGCGTCGTTTTTGATATTAACGATTTTTATCCAACAATCATTGAAGAACTGTTGAGAATAGTGATCTCCTTTGCTGAGAAATTCGTTTGTATTACAGCTGAAGAAAAAAGAATAGTATACCACTCTAGAAAATCTCTTCTGTTTCATAGAAATGAGACATGGATGAAAAAAGGATGCGGTTTATTTGATGTAACAATGGGGGCATTTGACGGGGCTGAAGTTTGCGAATTAGTGGGGCTATTTCTGTTAGATAAGCTATCATCCGTTTATAATAAAAATTTTATAGGTATTTACAGAGACGATGGTTTGGCGGTTTTTGAAAATCTAAGTGGCCTAGAATTGGAAAAAGTCAAGAAAACAATCACAAAAATGCTTAAAGAATATGGATTAAACATTACCATTAAATGCAATCTTAAAATCGTTAACTACCTAGATATTACTTTGAACTTAAACGATTCTACTTACCAACCCTATAGCAAGCCAGGGAATCAAATAAACTATATTCATAAGGAATCAAACCATCCTCCGAATATTATTAAGCAAATACCCATTTCATTGGAACGCAGATTATCAAGACTTTCATCCAGTGACAAAATATTCGGCAAAGCGATTAAGTGTTATGAGGAGGCATTAAATAAAGCAGGATATAGTCATAAATTAAAATATAACAAAACTCTTAGTAATACCAGAAAGAAGTGAAATCGAAAGCGTAACATTATATGGTTCAACCCACCATTTAGCAAAAATGTGATCACAAAAGTTGGCAAATCATTTCTTGATTTGGTAGACAAACATTTTCCATCTAAGCATATTTTGAACAAAATATTCAATAGAAACACTTTGAAAGTCAGTTACAGCTGCATGCCGAATTTAAAATCTATAATAAACTGGCATAACCAAAAAATCATCGAAGATACTGAAGATCAAAATAAGAAATCCTGCAATTGTATCAACAGGTTGCATTGTCCCCTAAATCAACCTTGCCTAACAGAAAACATACTTTACAAAGCTGTTATTTCTTCAGACCTTCCGAACTATTTAGATAAAATATATATTGGCATAAGTGAACCACCTTTTAAATTACGTTATGCAAACCACATTAAGTCGTTCAATACTGTAAAGTACAAAAACGACACCGAACTATCCAAGGAAGTGTGGCGCATAAAAGAAAAAACGGAAAACCTTTTATTAAATGGAGTATAATCAGGAAATGCCAACCTTATCAACCAAGCACAAGAAGATGCGCTCTATGTTTAAATGAAAAAACTGAAATTGCCATCTATAGAGGCGCAAATTTATTAAATAAAAAGCAAGAGCTGGTAAGTAAGTGTAGGCATCATAATATAGTTCCTACAAAAATTTATGTTTAATGTTTAATGTCGTCGTTTCGTCATTAGTTACTAGGCTTTGAAAGAGCGCGTTCTTTAAATGCACGCGGCCATTGGAGAAAGATCCATGAAGCGAGTTAAAACTTTCTTCCTTTTGGAATTTAATTATTAGTTTAGATATATTACATAAATAATCATATGAAGATAAATAATAATCGCTAAGATCATCTGGCGCTACTCGACTTTCTCCCCCCCCCCCCCCTAATTTTATGATTGATTCTGATAGAGAATTTTATGCTGATTCAGAAAAATATAAAAACATAGACCTGAAAATCAACGGAAAGTGCTCTAATTCGAAGTCAAAGTTGTAAAAAATCCCACTAAAAACCCTAATATTCGCCATTTTGAAAATAATAAGTTAATGAACTTTTAGCTGACAAAAGCAATACATTAATAGCATGGTTTTTACGTTAAAAAAGTCGTTAAAGTATGTTTATCTTGCACAATTTTTTGTGGCAATGAAAATAGCCGTTTTTTGATTATTAGAGAATAAACTATTTTGCAAGTAATGTACTTTTGTAATAAATTTTAAAAAAGAATTCAACAGTTTTTTTTCCTAAAAGAAGAACTTTTGAAACTCAGTTCATAGTTGTTCTATCACATGTAAAATTTAGAAAATGTAACCTTCAAACCGTTTTTTTTTATAAAAAAAACCAGCGTACGATACAATAATAATTATTCATCAATTTTTCTACATTCTCAAATTCTACTTTCAACCTTTATTTGAAATCTTCTATTAATTTCATTTCCTTATAACACTTTCGTTACCATACTTTAAAATAAAAATGCTAAGGCTTATGGAAACCAGGTCTGTTTATTGCGCAACGTAACGGTAATTAATTTTCGTTAAAAATGAAAGCGTTTTAAAAAAAAATGGCGAATATTAGGGTTTTTAATGGGATTTTTTACAACTTTGACTTCGAATTAGAGCACTTTCCGTTGATTTTCAGGTCTATGTTTTTATATTTTTCTGAATCAGCATAAAATTCTCTATCAGAATCAATCATAAAATTAGGGGGGGGGGGGGGGAGAAAGTCGAGTAGCGTCGATCATCTTATAATTGAAGTAAGTATATAAAATAGTTATATTTACATTTTTATTAGATAAAGTAGAAAGGATTTAAATTTTTATTAGATAAAGTAGAAAGGATTTAAATTTTTATTAGATAAAGTAGAAAGGATTTAAATTTTTATTAGATAAAGTAGAAAGGATTTAAATTTTTATTAGATAAAGTAGAAAGGATTTAAATTTTTATTAGATAAAGTAGAAAGGATTTTAATTTTTTAAATCGTTTATATTTTTTTTGTTTTAGTTTTTCTTTTTGCAGTTTTGTTTTTATTATCTTATCTTTTAGAAGGAAAATAGGGGTATGTATGTTATTTAAAGTTATACTAATGCTATTTCCATAAAATGGTTATTACTACATTGAAATTTCTGTAATGCTATTAACTATTTTTGTTCTTTTTTAGAAAATTTTGAAAAGTTAATTAAACTTTTGTGCCAACACTGACATGGCATGTCACATGTTATTGTATGTAAAGGTTAAATTTTGTTATGAGGATTACAATTCTTACGAAGAAAAAAAAGAAGGTAAAGAGTATTGTTTGTAAATGTATATTTTGTATCTTTTTAAATTTTCTTGCATCATTTTTAAAATTTTTGTTTCCACACGTTTATTGTTTGCATATATGCTTTTTTTGATATGTATCTGTATGTGGTAATAAGTGCTTTATAGTTGTTTTATCAATGTGTTTTTATAATAATGTTTTTATAATAATGTAAAGTGTTTTTTTACTCTTTGTGTATGTGTTAATATGTGTTATATAATTGTTTTAAAAATGTGTTTTAAATATGTATATAAAGAATATATTTAACCTATTTTAGAGAAGGAGCAGAACAAATGGCTTTAGATCGTGCAGCTCAGTGTGATATGCACCTAATGGCATGGTTTAAGTTAAATACTGAAAATGAAAGAGCACATTGCTATTCGTATGTAGACATTCCTTATCACTTTATATTTGATGATAAACATTGTAAATGGAAGGTTAGACAAAGGGGTGGTAATAAGGTGATAGTAAGAATGTATAAAGTTGATCCAACTGGAGAATTATTTTTTCTTAGACTGTTACTTTTGCAAGCAAAAGGAGCAACATCTTGGGAGGATGTGCGTACTGTTAATGGTATTGTCCTTGAAACGTTTCGTGAAGCATGTGTTTTAAAAGAATTGTTGCTAGATGACACTGAATGGCAGAATACTCCTTCTGAGGCGGTTTTAACACGTACGCCAAAGTAAATTAGACAGTTGTTTTCAATTATTTTGACCTTTTGTGAACCTGACAATCCTTTACATCTCTGGAATACATACAATTTTTTTATGATGGAAGATTTCATTCACCACTCAGTCCCACTTCTAATAGCTGAACAAGCTACTCTTCATCAAGTTGAAAAGATTATTAATCAAATGTGTTATATAAAACCATATTTGTTTATAGTTGTATATATGTTTAAATTATGCTGTTTCCATGTTTTCAAAGTGGTGTGATTTGGCATTATGTTGAGCAAGATTGATAACCTTGCCAGCCAAGCGATGTACTTATAGCAGAGTTGTGACTTGGCAGCATTTAGTGCCAGGCGGAGTAACTGCTTTGGAGCTAGGTTGTGTTGTCTAGCCTTTTTTAATTATTCTCAAAACACATAATAATGTCTGTTAATGTTTAGCGTAATGTGTATGAGAGTATGCAACCTTGATCTTTAAGTCTAGGGTGTTTTCATGTCCTAAATTTGAAGTAATTGAATAACTAATATTGAACATAAAAACAAATATACTTTTATGTATTTATATGTTTAGTAAAAAGATAAATATAGTTAACTTTAAATTGGTTTTCTAATTTTGCCTTTCATATTTTAATTTGCTTTGTTATCTTCACTGGATTTTAGGATCAAGGATGTAAATATTCTATTGTTATGTGTTATTGTTGTGATGTTTTGTTGGTATTCATTTTTAACAATAGACACCTTCATGTTGGTGACTATTGTAAAAAATGAATAATAGGTAGTTTCATTATTGGAACTTACTGCTTTTATTTATTTACTGAAAGCCAAGACAACATTATGCTAAAAATGCAATTTATATCTTAATTTGATTTTTTTTTTATATATAGTAGTGTTAATCCTTCCTTTTGTACTTCGAAACAGATTTTATTGTTACATTTTCGATAAATGTTTATATTAACTGCCATGTCAAAATGGGTTACTATAAATAGGTAAATCGATTTTCAGTTTTTATGTGGTGTTTTATTTTTGTTTGTTTTTTTTGTTGTTGTAATTATAGTATCATAATTCCATTTTTTTTTTTTTCTTTCTTTAGGATTTACGATTGACGCATTTATACGATTTATAAAAAGAAACCTGATTACCTTTTATTGTAAATTTTGGTCAGTTAAAATGATATAAATGTATGCAATTAGTGCAATTTTTTTTAAATTTTCTCTATTTTAAGCCTAATAATTTGCTGTACGTAATTTAGGGAATCTTTTTAAATGGGTGGTGAATATTGTAGTTTAGCGCATTTTTCAAATATCGAGTTGCTTAAATTTTATAAGGTTTTTAACTAATTAATTAGCTTAGTTTGGATTTGCAACACTTTTGAGGAAAGAAAAAATTCTTATATATGTTTAAATCTTATAAATATTAAAAAGAAAAAACTCTTATACACGTAAATCATTGTTTTACATTTCATTATTCTGGTAAAAGGTCTTCATCAAAAACTTGACTACTCTTAATAAAAATAACTATTCTCCTAACCACCATTAAGGCAAAAACGGGGAAGGGAGGTCCTTTATTAGTGTCAAAATATTTAAGAGAATTAAATTTCGAGTAACAAAAGGAATTTTTAGCAAATGGTAGTAAGTTACCGTTTACTAAAAGCTATTGAAACAAAGAGGACATATATATAAAAATGGTCAGATTAGTGCCATAAATAGTAATGGTCAGTTATTTTAAATAAATTTATTTGGCTATGTGCATTTAACGTTTTAAAGACATTTTCCTGTTTTAAAGAAAAATGTATTAAGGGGATACCAAAAAATTAATAAATCATGTATAATTTACGTTTGCTTAATATTAATCTTATTAAAATTCATGTTATAAAAAATATAACAAGAGTATAGCCTTACTTTTTCGTCAATTTAAAGCATGATAAAGTGTTATTATTTTGTGTTAGTAACCAAAAACATATTGTGTTGAACTTAGTAATGTCGAGGAAAATGGTTCTGCCTTACACTGATGTGACTTACGTCAGTTGTAAATTACTTAAATAATGTTGAATAATTGGTAAATTATTTTACATCCGCATACTTTTTATTTTAATTTTACAGATGGTTTAATTTTGTCAATTTGAAGGCGTTTTTCTAAAAGGGTATAGTTAGAGACCGCCGATTCGTTACTGTTTATCGGTTTGCGGATTGTGCACCGAATTATCTATGCTAAACGGTTCAAACTACTTACGGATTGATTTGATCCGAAAATAATTTATCGGAAAATAATTCGTTAAAATTTTTTCGGATTATTTTTTCGGATTGCAATCCGATTCGATACTTTCGGATCGGATTGCAATTCGAAAAATTTTTTTCGAATTGGAATCCGAACCGATATTATTTTTACGGATTTATACGGATTCAGAATAAAAAAAGCTTTCGAATTAAAATTCATTTTTATTTATTTATAATATTCAAATATACAATGAAACGAAATGATTTCCTTGTTAAGAAATAAAAAAAAGTCAAAATCACACTGAAAGTTAATCATTTTCCAAATTCATTTCCTGGCCACACAATGTCTTGAATTTTACTGAGTTGCTTAGTGTTTTCTTTCATATATACCAACATCTCAACCTTTGAGATTGAAAGATTGGTTCTTCTAGAGCTGTATATATTCCCTGCTGTTGAGAAAACTCTTTCAGATGTTGATGATGCAGCAGGTATACAGAGGTTTTTTCTGGCCAGCCTTGACATTATTGGGTAAATATACTGGTTTTGTTTCCAGAATTCCAGTACATTTGTATTTGCTGGAACTGGTTTTGAATTCAAATACCCCTCAATTTCAGTAGAAATGGCTTTCTTGGTGCTTGTTTCACCTCCAGGATTAATGTAACCTGCACCAAACACTTTCTTCCTCAGTTGTTCAGTGAAATCAAAGTCGTCGTCATCTTCATCATCCAACATTGAAGGGGAAGGAGTGCTTTGGCTAGCCAAAATTTCTTTTTTTGACAGTTCTTCCATAGCTTTTTTTACTGCAGTTTTGACTACTTCAAATTTTTCCCCCTCATCCACAAAGCACATGCCCTTGCTGTTAGGATCTAAAAAATGAGCTATAGAGAATTCAATATTCATCAACTCCCTTTTCGAATCTTTTGTTTAAATCTTCATTGAAGTAGTGAGCAAGCTCTGATGACACCTCGGTTTTTGGCTTGATCATCTCCCTTGCTAATCTTCCTCTGATGTTGTATAGGCAATTAATAACGGAACAGATGCTAACATTCTTTTCACTGCTGCATTTCTCAGAGAATTCTGAAAAGCCTCTCAGAAGCCGGATGACAGATTGAATAGATTCCACTTCATCATCTGTTGGTAAAAGATCTGTCAACTTACAACCTCCAGAAACAGTAGGGTTCGGATTCTTTAAAGAATGCATCGCCGGAAGAAGATCCACCACAGACTCCATTTGATGGAGGTCAGAGTTCCATCTTGTGGGGCATCTCTGTACTAACTTTGTTCTGGAGTTTTTTAAGGCTTTGGCAGCATTAACTAAAGTCATAGCTTTTTGAGAGGACTGGTTGAAGTGACCTACTAATTTTGTTATTTTGTGGTTGAGAATTGACCATTTTGGACATCTTTTATCATCGACAGCACCACTGACAACTAGATTTAGACGGTGGTCGACACACCAAATTGCACTTTGAACCCCAATTGATTTCCTAACACCTGCTTAGACATTAGCTGCACCGTCGACTGTTATCCAGGTTTTGACTCAAAATCAAGTTCCAGTTTGTTGATAGATTCATTGAGCTTCTTGGCAATATTGTCGGCAGTATGTTGTTCGGGGAAGTAGGACATTTCTACCAAGAAGCGCTTTAATTGGAACTTTGAATCTATATAGTGGAGTGTAAGGCTCATGAAAGACAAATTGGTGTGATCAGTGGTCCACACGTCGGATGTAAAGGCCACTCCATCAAGATTTGACTTGTCTGAATTGAAAATGTTTTTTACTTGTTCCTTGATGAATTTAAAAAGGAGAGGAATGTATTTTGTAGATATATTCTTTGCTGTAATGGCTCTGAATTGACCGTTGGTTGCAGTTCTCATCATCCGGGTGAATGCGTCAGTTTCTACAATAGAAAATGGTTGAGTGTCCTCAATCACCCATTTAGTAATGTCAACAACAGTTCTTATTTGATTGATGTCAGTAACTTCCCATTCAGGTTTGGTAGCCTGTTTTCTGCCTTGCAGTGTCTGTGTGTTGGAAGTGCCACAAGTTCCACTTGGTCCAGGCTGTGGCGATACTGGTGTATCTTTTTGTGTCTGTGGACATCTCCTCTTTTTTCCTCTTTCTTGTGTTTGTTCAAAATCTGAGTCTTCAGAGGCAAGCTCATCAAAAATGTCTGGTATTGTTGATTTTTGCTTGTCTTTCCTTTCTAATTGTTTATATAAATTCAAGTGGACTCTTTTCAAATGGTTCCTTAAAGGACTTGTGGTGCTTTTATTGATTAAGTATATTTTGCCACAGGCCTTGCATTTTGCCTTGTTTTCCTCCACATTGTTGAAGAATTCCCAAATATTAGACAGCTTAGGCATCTGAAAAGAAAAAAAAAGTGAAATGAAAAAAAAAAAAAGAAACGAATCGGATTGAGTTTGCCATATCGGATCGGACGAATATTTCGGATTATTTATTGAATTTAAAATCCACAAAAACGGATCAGATTGTTAATAAGGATTACTTTTCGGATTAAAAATTCGAAAACACGGATCAAATCACATTTTCGATTTACTGACTTTTTATTGAAATATTTGGCTCAATATTTCCTTAATATTTGCCTTAATAAAACGTGATAGTTTTTGATGCATACAAACAGTTTCCGAAAAAGAACTAATTATTTATTAAGTTATTTGAAAATTTTCCTTAATATTCGTCTTAACAATAAATGATATTTTAGAGGCATGCATAAAGTTTTCAATAAAAGAACTAATTATTTGCCTTAATTATTGAAATGAGCGTAACAATTTTTCAAACTAGTTTTTATCTCTATTTCTATTTTTATTTCTGTTAATATTTAAGTAGAAGAAATATTACAATATAAATTTTATCGGACCAATCCACTAATTGAAGCAATCCGCAAAGCGAAATAATTCGCAAAGGAATTCGATCCACAAAAAAAAAAAAAAAAAAACCGCAAAAATTCAGTTTGAAATATTCTTAACTTTTAAATCAAATTAATATAATAATGGCTTACCGTAATAAATGTAGGTGAAGAATAGTAGACTTGATCTGTTGAACGAATTGTTGTATGTTAAGATTTCCAAATAGAACTGATTGAAAATAAAAAAGAAATCCACTATTTATAGGACGCGCACATAATAAAAACGTAATTTTTTTGGACCACACCATTTAATGGTGACGCGAACGGAACGCGATTCGTATAATTCGCTAAACGAATAAAAGTTAAATTGATTTGTAAAAATTTTTCGGATTGATAATCCGAACAGCGAAGTGAATCCGCAAAAAAAAAATTCGCTAGTGGTTCGTAAATTAGTTTTCGGATTATTAATCCGAAAAATTTTTACGAACTGACTATTTTAATCCGCAAAATAAGTCGGATTGGCTTTTTGCGGATTTTACGAACCGAATCGGCGGTGCCTAGGTATAGTTAAGGTTTCGCAACTTTAAATTGTGGAAAACTGCCACTATTAATATGGTCCGTCTGTTAAGTAACAGACCGACCATAACCCGTATTACGGGTTGCTTTTTGCTAGTATGATAAAATACACGCTTGCGTCATTTGACAGTAAAGACTAATTTGAAGCCATTAATAAGAGCAATTCTTTTTTAACGACATTTTTAACGGTTTTTTCGTTTTTCTTTAATGTTCTCTTTTTGTAACGTTTTTTTCATTATGTATTTTGGCTGATGATTGCCGGCACGCCGGTATGAAACTTTATTTACCAACAAAGTTGTCATCCTTCGCTGTATCTTCTATATATATATATATATATATATATATATATATATATATATATATATATATATATATAAATTTATAAATCTCTCTGTTTGTGGTTAAGATCGTAAAATGATCTCCTTAATGACACTTTTTTTCACGGGAACGAGTTACAAGCTTAAATTTTCCAAGCTGACAAACATATAAAATATGAAAACTATCCGCCTTGAACTTATCACGTTTCAACTTTTTTTATGGCTTTTATTTACCCAGTCCTAATTATGTGTCAAACTCAAATGCAAATTCGCAACAATGAATCGAGTTTTATTATTAAAAAAAAAGTACAAAATGAAAAGTAAAAGAAAAAGTTTAATGTTTTTTTTTCGCACAAGTTACTTTCCCTTTCCGAACCAATTCTTGATATCAAAGAAGTTGAAGATCTTAGAAGGGCATTCTTCGACGTTACATACTTGAACGAAGGTCCCAGAGCCAACGCAGTTCGATGTGGGACAAACGCGGGTGCGAAATTGCGCGCCTCCTCCGCAAGTTCGACTGCATGGACTCCATTCACTCCACGATGACCATTCTGTAAGAAAAGTTGCGGATAGTTAATTTAAAAGCTCTCTGTAATTCAAAAATAATGTGTTAACAAACCTATCTATTTAACAAATAGTTGATACTCGCAATTAAGTGAAATGAATTAGTACAATTGCAGATTTTAACTTTTTTAACGGTAATGTAAAAGTACAAAAAAAAATCAAAATTCAAATTCAAAAACCTGTACAAGGAGCAACATTACACTTGGTTGTTTCTATACTGTTACCAGGGCATGAATTGCCACCATAAGCAGGAGCGGGGTTGTTGCAATACCTGTTTCTTTGCTGCGTACCACCGCCACACGTCAGTGTACAAGCTGAATATGAACTCCAGCTGCTCCATTCACCGTTTACTAAATGTAAAGTTATTAGCAAAAACACTTTACTAATGTTTAAAAATGTTTTTTTGGAAACATTAGTAAATTTTTTAGTTTATAGTTTTTGTAATATAAATTTGGGGAACAAAAAACAAATAAATCCACAATGCAGGTGAAATACAGTTGTTACATTCAAATTCTATAGAAACAATCATTTAAAAAAAAACAATTATTGATAGCAACAACAACAAAAAAAAACAGGGGGCAAATTGTAGAATTAATTTTCATACGTAATTGAATCCAAGACTGAAGCTTTGTATCTCTATCTCAGTTCTTAAGATAACTAATTTTGTGTCGGTACAAGAAAAAAGTCTTGAAAATTTATGAATGCGCAGATGCTATCACTCCAGTTACAAAAAAATGAACACTGAAGTCCTCACAAAGAAGTTTGCAATATGCTAAAAAATAAAAACATTTACCTGGACAGCTAACTCGAGTATTGCAAACTTCAAACATAACGCTTGATCCTTCGCAGCTTGCACCGCCTCCAGATGGTGCAGGATTGTTACACTCTCTTTTTCTAGAGCGGGCACCACCTATGCCACAAGAATGACTGCAATCACCATACGATGACCATGAACCCCACTCTCCGTTAACTGTAAAAGACGACATTAAACTCTAAAATATTTCTAGACACACACACAGCTCACATTTTAAAAATGGGGTAATAAAAGAGAATGGAACAGTTGTTGAAACATCGCTCACCAGGGCAATCTTTATTTTCGTTACAGGCTTGATCTTCAATGTTAGAACCTGGGCATTGTGCACCGTTGTATGCAGGAGCTGGATTATTACACTGCCTTGATCTTCGTTGTATACCGCCTTTGCAAGTTTCAGAACAAGGAGAAAAACTTCCCCATGAACCCCAGTTTCCATTTACTGTAATAAAAACGTAATATGGATATAACATTACTTGTGTACTGGATAAAACACTATAAAATGAACTAAATTTCTTCAGAGTAGGGTAAAAACTTAAATGAACCTGCACAGTCTGTCAGTTTGCATGTTTTCCGATAAACTACATCTCCTTCACATGGTTTACCTCCGTGTTGGGGTAGGGGTTTTGTGCATGTTCGTGTTGACACTTGATAGCCAACACCACACGTTTGACTACACAGGCTGAAGTCACTCCATTCAGTTAAACCACCATTTACTGAACAAACAAAAAACTCTTTATAAGATAAAACTATAATGCAAACCGAGAAAGGTTCAAATACTATTAATAAAACATTTACTTGGACATTCTTTCAGCATACAAGATCTACCATCAAATGTAGGTCCAAAGCATGGCTTGCCACCAAAACTTGGTGCAGGAGAGTCACAAGTTCTTTTTCTGAATTGCATACCAATACCACAAGATGTTGTGCACTCTCCATATGCAGACCAAGATGTAAAACCGCCATCAACTTAAATGTAAATTTTGATTCATATGATTCATTGTTAATACAACTTTTAAATCATTGATAGAGATACAAAGAAAATGAAATATTTCAAAATAAAAATATTGTCCATATCTAAAGCTATTGTAAAAAATTGTTACCAGGGCATGGAAGAATATTACATGAACGAACATTGGAACTTATTCCCACACAATCAGCTCCACCAAATTTTGGTGAAGGATTATTGCAAACACGCTTTGCAGTTTGAGTTCCACCTCCACATGTTAAACTACAATCATTATAATCACCCCAGACGCTCCACTGGCCATCAACTTTTAAACAAATGAAATTGGAGTATTGAAATTAAAACTGGTTAACAAAACAAACCAAAATATTTCAGATCAATTAATAACACAAAATACTTAATAACAAAGACATACTGGGGCATTCTTTTAGCTCACAAGATCTTGTATCTACTACAGGTCCTACACAAGAAAGTCCACCAAAAGCAGGAGATGGATTTGTACAAGATCTTATGCGGGTTTGAGTACCAGCCCCACATGATTTAGAGCATGCATTATAGTCTGACCATTGTGTAAAAGCACCATCAACTAAACAGCAAAGTTAAATACTTTTCATTTTAAAAACGACTTATATTGCATTAAAAAATCTTTTCTATTAGACTGTAGAGCATGTAAATATAAAATTTACACGAACCCAAATGATAAGAAATTTCAAACAACCTAATATTTCAAGCAAAAAAAAATTATTATTTCATTGATTTTTGGTATGAATTTTAAATGTTGCATAACAAGACCAGTTGGCATTTATTACCGCCTTGATGCTGGCCCTAAATTAATTGCAGGTCTACTTGACATATTTGTTGGACATGGTGTCAATCAAAACCTTCAGGGTAATTACACTACTGTGAGGAGATGCACAGGTCTTTTACTCAATGTATGCCCAGTAATTAAGTGAATTTAAATTTGGAAATTGGGAAACAAAGATTTTTTCTCAGAAACTTGTTGGAACAAACTATTAGCATCAGGAGGATAGGTAAGACTGATTCATGGCCTATCATGCTTCTTCTCCAAGATTTTGACACCAGAGTTGATGAAAATTTAGAATACCAATCAATCCTACTGTTAGAAACAGAACCCACAGTAAAAAGCCTCCCATCAGAGAACAGAATAATTGGCAGGCCTTTCTTTTTGATAACTTAAATTTTTTTACTTTTTTCAAGTCTTTTTATTCAATAGTGTCAATGATGAGGCATCTTTTGGATATAGTTCTAAACATGGCCTCTAGGACTATTTTTAACACATAAAACGTAAAAGCAAAAAAGTAGATATTATCAAAGAAAGGCAAAAATTCCAATAACCTACCTGGACATTCTTTAATTTTACATGTTATAGTGTCTACTAAAGAATTTGTGCAATTCTTTCCCCCATGTCTTGGAGCTGGATTTGTACAAAACCTGAACCTGGTTTGCTCCCCAATTCCACAACTCTTGGAGCACAATCCAAAAGCACCCCATTCTGAAACATCACCATTAACTAAAGAGAACAAAAAATCTCATTACCAACTGTTTTATTTGCATTATCTAAAAAAACCAGCCATGTATAAACACCTAATATAAACAATATTTAGCATTTACCAGGGCATGGGAATGCATTACAGGATTTTTCCTCAACTGCATTTCCACTGCAAGCTTTGCCCCCATACTGGGGAACTGGGCTATTACATTCCCGCTGTCGCTGTTGCTTGCCAACATTACATGACATTGAACAATCACTGAAGGCAGAGAACGGTCCCCAGTTACCATCAACTAAAAAAATTTAGTTTTAATAAATGATTAAAACCAAAAATAATAAAAAGTTTAGATTTTAATAACAAAATTTTTTACACTTTTAATAGAAAAAATGTTTTTGTTTGCTATAGTTATCATATCAACACAATTATAAATACTAGTAAGGGACAAAAACTAACTTGGACATTCCCTTAACTTGCAATCCTTCACCTCACTTAATGGTTCAATGCAATCACTGCCACCATGTTGTGGGAGGGGATTTGTACATGTTCGAAATCTGGTTGTTTTTCCATTGCCACAAGTTTCAGAGCATGCACTGAACTCAGTCCATAAAGATAATCCTCCATTTACTATGAGATTAATGACCCTGTTTTTAATATCTTGCTTTTAAATATACAAAAGATCTGATTTTTATGCACTGAAAAAGCATTTTAAAAATGAAAACAAATAAAATCAGTACTAGGGCATTCCTTAATTTTGCATGATATTGTTTCTTGACTGTTGCCAAGACAGTCGCTTCCTCCAAATGATGGGGCTGGATTTGTACAATAACGTACTCTATGTTGTTTCCCAGGTCCACATGGTTCAGAACATGTAGAGAATGCTGACCATTCACTGAATCCTCCATTTACTAAGATAATAATAGATTGGCCTTTATGAATTAAGTTAATAATATTTGTTGATCTAAGTATCATTAAAAAGAAAAAATTCTTGCAATAATAAAAAAAAATAAATGCAAATTTTTACTTGAGCAATCTCTTAGTTTGCAAGTTCTACTATCCAATGTTGGTCCAAAACAATCTCTTCCTCCATGAGCAGGTGATGGATTAGTACAAGATCTTTTCCGCTGGACAATTCCACTTCCACAAGAACTAGAACAAGTGCTATATTCTGACCATTGCGTAAACCCACCATTAACTAAATAATTTAAATGTATTATATTTATATGAAAAAATATGTTTATAGAAAAATAATTTATGAGCAATATACAAACATTTATTACATATTTTGATTTAATTATAAAACAAAAATAATATATCTAAGGAAGATATTTTTTACTACTTTTTATTATGAAAAAATAAGTAACCTGGACAAGGTTTTAAAGAACAACTAATTGACTCAGTTAGATGACCAGTACAACCTAAACCACCATTCTTTGGGGCAGGATTAGTACAAGTTCTAGTACGATATTGACTACCTAAGCCGCAAGGTTCTGAACAGTCAGAGAATAATGACCAATCACTCAATCCACCATTGACTAATAGAATTAAAATGTTAAAGCTTTACTATGTTTACAATTTTTTTTGAATAAGACATTCAGTTAAACAAAATTAAAGTAGCAAATTCATTTTATCATGTTATAAAACAATTTTATTACATGCTGTCATACAAACAATGTTATCAAAAGATAATACCAAATTTTAGTAAAATTACCAGGGCATTCTCTAACTTTGCATTCCCGGTGTTGAGTGCTTATTAAGTCAGAGCAATCTTTGCCACCAAAAGCAGGCACAGGCTTGTTACATGGGCGTGTACGTGATTGACTACCAAAACCACATGAAGCGGAGCATTCTGTAAAATCAGACCATTCGCCTAAACCTCCATCCACTAAAGTGTAAGAAATATAAATTTCATAATTTCTTTTTTTAAACTTTTATCAATTAAATATTAAATACTACCAATATAACAGAATATAACAGAAAACAGCAAAATTAGAGGAACTAGGACACTTATCTACTTTTTGTTAGATTTAGCAACTACTTTTTTTTTTTTTTATTTTAAATTATCATTTGGCTATAATAAATTAATTTGATTTCCAGTTTAAGTCAATTTTCTTTATTGTCTTTACACAATAGAATATAAAAATCATAAAAATATTTTATTTTTACATGTACACACACACACACACACACACACACAAATATATATATATATATATATATATATATATATATATATATATATATATATATATATATATATATATAAATTTATAGCAACCTGGGCATTGTCTTAGTATACAGTATGCAACTTCTTCTATTGGTCCAACACAGCTGCTTCCACCATTAGCTGGTGTTGGATTGGAGCATGAGCGTATTCGAACTTTATTTCCTACGCCACATGATTTGGAACAGACACTGAAATCTGACCATTGAGTAAAGCCACCATGCACTAAATTTTAAGATAAAATTTTATTGGTGTTATCTTTTATCTGGCCTTTTTTTGATAATTAATTTCTTTTTTTGAAAACTTTTAAAACCTTTTAAAATTTATCTAAACAATCAAAATAAATAAACTCTTTTAAGAGATTTTTATAAAACCAATATATTATATATTTTCCTATAATTTTTTTAAAAGTGTTTAAATAATAACTTAACAAGAGCACAAATTATAAAATAATACCTGGACATAAATGAATATTGCAACTTTTTGAATCAAAATCTGGCCCAAAACAAGGTTCACCTCCATGTCTAGGAGCTGGATTAGTACATGAACGAGTTCTAGATTGTTTTCCACCATTACAAGGAGAAGAACATGCAGAGTAATCAGACCATTGACCATAACCACCATCAACTTGAATAAAAACATTCTTATTTAAGATAGTTTAAGATATGAAAAGATATTTAAACAAAAATATCTTTGAGAAAAAATAAATGTGAAAAAATATAAATGAAAATATAAAACGAATATACCAGGACATTCTTTGAGATTACACAATTGACTTTGAACAAATTCTCCAACGCAAAGTTTGCCACCAAATTTAGGTTCAGGATTTGAACATGTCCTTGTTGCTTGTCTAATACCTTCCCCACAACTTTTGGAGCATTCACTAAAGTCACTCCACTTTGAGAACCCTCCATCAACTGAAAATGTATAAACATTCACACAGACTCATTCATATACAAACACAATATATACATTCATACAGTATGTGTATCATTTTGTCATTTTAATTAACAAATAAACAGCTTAATAATAAACCTGGACATTCTTTAATTTTACAAGTAATTGATTCCTCAGAAGAACCAACACAGTCTACTCCACCAAATGAAGGAGGAGGATTTGTGCATGTCCGCTTACGTTTTTGAAAACCATCGCCACAAGTGCTAGAACATGCACTGAACTCAGACCATGGAGTGAAATTTCCATTGACTAAATCAAAAAATAGTTAAAGAAAAAGTAAGAAAGCAGTAAATTGTTTGAATTCTTTTTTACATAAAACTTAAGTTTCTATTTACAAACCATCCCTGAAAACTTAGGGAACACTTTCCTAAATTACAAAAAAATATTTTTGAAGCAACTATTATTTTACTTTTTTTAGAAAATTTTTAAAGTTCATGTAATTTATAGTATAAAAACAAAAAATAATACTTGTATATATATATATATATATATATATATATATATATATATATATATATATATATATATATATATATATATATATATATATATATATATATATATTATTTTGATTTTTTATGACTAAAAAAGATAAATGTAAGATTCTAAAAAAGGAAATAAACAAAAGATTTATAAAAAAAGAACTTAAAACTTCTAGGTAGGTCTTGGCATTGAATTAGTTAGCTTATTGATTTTACCTCATGGAAACAAATTCCAAGCCACTTTAATTTATGCAAAGTTGATTGATACTATTGAATGTCTTACATCAAGTCAACATCATCAAGTTGTTTATCATAGATGGTATTAATGGTATTTAGCTGAGGAGAATATTGGAATAAATTGGTTTGACATAAGTCAAATATATTATTTGGTCAAGGAAGAGAGCTTTATTAGAATTAGCTCTCTACTGGGATCATTATCTTGTTGGTAAGTCAGTCACAAAGGCTGTCTTCTGCAAAAGGGATAATCTTATTTTCCATAGTTTTTCTTTGGATAGGTTGATTTGTGTCTCTAATACAATCAAGATGTCCCAAATCAGCAATAATACTGAAACATTTCAAATCATAACAGTTTATCGGATCACACAAGAAAATGACACTGGATAATTGTCCAGATTTTTTACTTTTTGGCTCTAAATAAGTTCTGTTATTTTCAGAGGTAAATGGCTTCTTTGCAAATTTAAAAACAAAAGGTCCAGTAAGTTTAACCTGTTTTTTACTATACTTCAGTTGAAAAACAAATTCTTTTATACAGGTTTACTGGTATAAATCAATTTACTATCCAAATGGCCACTAGTTTTTTTGGGTCTTTTTTCTTTATACACAAATTTAAAATACATTTGATTTTAAATTTGTGCATGAAGGAGAAAGACCAAGTGAAACTCTAGGCTTTTATCTTAAAAAAATTGGGAAACTAAAACTTAAGAAATTGTTTATTATCTAGTCAAATCTACTTGGGAGCTTATATCCTTAATGTGGCTTCTTGTCAGTAGACACACATTACATGTGTAATCATGTGTAATGTATGAAAAATTACATGTGTTAGCGTAATGTATGAAAAATTATGTGCAAGCATAATGTATGAAAAATTGTGCCTCAGCATGCATAATGTATGAAAAATTATGTGCCTCAGCATGCGTAATGTATGAAAAATTATGTGCCTCAGCATGCGTAATGTATGAAAAATTAGAAATGGATTAAGTAAAATTAAAAGAAATGGATTAAGTAAAATTAAAAGAAATGGATTAAGTAGAAAATTATAAAAAAAAAAAAAAAAAAAAAAACAACTTGTACATTTATAGTTCAAAAAATTTAGTACAGAAATTTTACTTGGGCACTTCTGAATGTTGCAACTTTTTCTGTCTTCAACTGGTCCATTACAAGGAAGCCCTCCATGAGCTGGAGAAGGGTTAGTGCAAGTTCTGAACCGGCGCTGATATCCCCCATTACAAGGTTCTGTACATTCTGAATAACTTGACCAACTTGTAAAACCACCATTAACTATAAAAACCGAAACTTACACATGTAAATCAAACTTATTAAATCCAATAATGATAAATAATAAATCCTCTATGTTATACTCATTTACACAATTATATTACATGCACCTTTACCAATTATTTAAATGTCAATTTACATACCTGGACACTCTTGTAGCTTACATTCGCGTTGTTGAGTAGCTTCCCCTACACACACTTTACCACCAAATGCTGGCACAGGGTTGTTACATTCTCGCTTTCTAGATTGTACTCCAGGACCACATTTTTCAGAACATTCACTAAAATCTGACCATTCTCCAAATCTACCATCAACTAAATATTTTTAAAACAATCTTTATAAACTTAATTCATCATTCATAAAATGCATTTCATAAAGAATATTGATAAAAAAAAAAAAAATTAAAAAAAAATAATAACTTTTATTAAAACAACTTTTTAAGTACAATTAACATAATAAAACAATTAACAAATAAGACAATTAAACAATAAAATGATGAACAAATAAGACATTTAAACAATAAAATGATGAACATGTAAAACAATAAAAAAATAAAATGATGAACATGTAAAACAATAAAAGAATGAACAAAACAATAAAATAATGAACAAATAAAAGAAAAAATAAAACAATGAACAAATTTACTTGGGCATTCTTGAATTTTGCAAGAGAGGATTTCAACTAAAGATCCAACACAATCTTTTCCACCATTTGAAGGGATAGGATTAGTGCAAGTGCGTTTGCGTTCTTGAACACCATCTCCACATGTCTTTGAACAGCTACTAAAGATTGACCATTCACTGAGACCTCCATCAACTATGAAGTAAAAATTTTAGTGCAAAAAATCATTAAACTTTTAAATCTTTTTAGCTAACAAAAAACAACCCATTAATAAAATATGAATAAGTACAATACCCTTTAACAAATAAAGACAAAAAATATTAGTAGTAAGTAAAACATTTTGTAAAAAAAAACATACTAGCACACTTTTGGATGTTACAAGTTCGTGCATCTTCTGGAGGTCCAATGCAAGGTAATCCGCCATTAGCTTGGGGAGGGTTAGAGCAAATCCTTGTTCTTTTTTGTTTACCTGCATTGCATGGTTCACTGCATTCAGAATAAGTTGACCATGTTGTGTACCCACCATTTACTGAAAAACAAATACTTTTTTAGAACAAAAGAGAATTAAGTAGAATAGAAGAGAATAAAAGAGTGTAAAAGAGAACAAAAGAAAGAAAGAGTGCAAAAGATAGAAAATTAAAAGTTCATAAAACTAAAAAAACAGATAAAACCAGAAAACTTTTATTGAAAATAAACTTAATGAAAGATTGTGTTTTTATTATTGTATAAATAAAACATGTTTTTATATATGTATAAAAACATGTTTTATATGCTATAGTTAAAACTAACCTGGACACTCTCGCACAATGCAACTCTGAACCTCTTGTCTACTTCCTAAGCAGCCAATTCCACCATTTTGGGGAGTCGGGTTTGTACATGTTCTTGTTCTTGTTTTCATACCTTGCCCACAGGTACTAGAACACTCATCAAAGTCACCCCAATTTGAAAATCCTCCATTAACTAAAAAAATTTTGTCTTTTTAAAAGAACTTAGAGAATTCCGATTATGCATTTCAATAACTTGCAATTTAGTACAAATATTCTCATAATTTAGTACAGATATCATACCATAAATTAGTACAGATATTATCATTATTAATTGATCAAGTTGATTTATTGGAAAGTTAAGAATGAAAAATAACCTGGACAAGGTTTGATTTCACAACTCTGAATTTCCTCTGAAAAACCTGAACAATCGTATTTTTTGTTTTCACATACTCGATTTCGTGATCTGGTGCCAACTCCACAAGATTTTGAACACTCACTAAAAGCAGACCATTGTGAATACCCACTGTTTGCTGAAACAAAAAAAATCAATGTCTGATTATATGCACAAACCCATATAACAAGGATAGTGATGGCAGATAAGTGAGAGTGGATAAGTTATAGTGGATATAATTATAGTGGATAAGTGATGGTTGATAAGGATAACTTTAAAAGAATTAAAATGAGCAAAGAGCTGACAGAAATTAGAAACTATTGAGTTCGTGTAAAAGCATAATAGGAAGAAAATACTTTAAACTACTGCCCTTATATTAAAAACTTTAGATTAATTTTGTTTTATTTCATTACTAAAGTTAAAATGCTAACATAAAGATTTTTTTTTTAAACCTTATTTGCTTTAAAATTATTTTTAAACTGTAGAGATTTTTGAAAAAATTCATTTTTCAATAGATTAATGAAAAATGCTAACATTCAAGTAACAAAACTAGGCAAAAATCATATAGTAAAAAATTTATTCTTTCAATTTACAGCTAAATAATAGGTCCTGCACTCATACTACACAGTGCGATTTTTATATCTTACAATCTTTTCTGTTATAAGAAAAAATATTAATTCTTGTTATACAGAAAAAAGAATGAGAAATAAAAAGTTAACCTGGGCAGTCTTTAATTTTGCATTCTTGAACTTGGAGAAACTCCCCACCACATTGCTTGCCACCAAAAGAAGGTGCGGGATTTGTACAAGTTCTTTGGCGTTCTTGAGAACCAACACCACACTTTTCAGAGCAATCTGTGAAGTCTGACCATTGACTCATTCCTCCATCAACTAAAAAACCATTCAAACCTGAATAGCTTCTTTTTTAACATGAAAATAATATCTCTCAAAAATATTTTAATTAACACCAAAGTTTAATGAAAAAATCATTTACTTGGACATTGTTGAGTATTACACTGAACATTTTCACTCATTACATCAGAGCAATCTGCACCACCAAAGTTTGGTGCAGGATTAGTGCATGTTCTTGTGCGTGTTTTAATGCCTCCTCCACATGACTTTGAACAGCTGGTAAATGAAGACCAGAAGGACAAGCCACCATTGACTAAAACAAAGAATATAATTGTAAATATAACCCTATTTATTTGATTGATACAACTTTATTTGAGAAATGTTTGTGAAAACAAAGTTTTAAATTAAAACCAAAAAAAGAAAAATAGCTTTTTAAAAAAAAGGTAAAAAGACATACTCGGACACTCCTTGACTTTACAAGCTTTAGATTCTTCTAAACTTCCTTTGCAGTCTTCTCCACCATGAGCAGGTGTAGGATTAATACATGATCGTTTTCTTGTTTGTTCTCCATTGCCACAATCCTGTGAACACTTACTGAAATCACTCCATTGAGTAAAGCCTCCATTAACTGAGAATAAAAATAAATTTAGCTAAAAAGTTATTAACAAAATATATATTGTATAAATGTAAAGTAATATTACATAAAGGTAAAATATTTGGAAAGTTTTTTTTTATCAGAGAGTTTTGAGAAGCAATACCTGGACACTCTTTTATTTTGCAAATTTTTATTTCAATTTGGGAGCCTTGACAATCCTTTCCTCCATGGGCTGGTTCAGGATTTGTGCAAGTTCTTGTTCTTTTGTGACTACCTTCTCCACATTCCTCTGAGCAAATACCATAATCTGACCACTGACTAAAACCACCATCAACTACAAGAAAAAATATTATTTCAGACATATTCCTTCATATTTATTTAAAATAATATATATATTTTTTAAATCATTTTAATTAAAGATAAATTTATACCCATATATTTATATATAAGTAATATACATTACAAAAAATAGAGCATAAAATTATGGATTTTTGAAACTAACTTGGACATGGATGAGTATTGCATTCAGCATCCTCTTTAAAGGTTTCTGTACAATTCACACCTCCAAAACTAGGTGCAGGATTATTACATAAACGAGTACGCTGCTTTGTGCCACCCCCGCATGATTTTGTACAACTGCTAAAAGCTGACCAAGATGAAAACCCACCATTGACTATAACATATTTTATATTTTACAGAGCAAATTGGTCATTCTTCCTTCAACTTATTATCATAATTTAACATAAATACATTAAATTTGTTACCATGAAAGTTACATTTAAGAAATAAAACCTTTTTCCTTGAAGATACTTACTAGGGCACTCCTTAATCTTGCAAAACTTTATTTCATCTAAGCTTCCTTGACAGTCATTCCCTCCATGAGCAGGTGAAGGATTGGTACATGATCTCCTACGTATTTGCTCACCATTACCACATTCGCTTGAACATTTACTGAATTCACTCCACTCTGTGAAGCCGCCATTTACTAAAGGCATTTGTTATTGTAATACAAATAGTATGGAAAGACTTACAAAACAAAAGACTTAAAAAGATTAAATAAGATTTTGGAATTTTATTTTTTTTATAACTTTCACTATATCTTTAATACCAAAATCTTATATAATCTTACAAGATCTTACACTCATTATGAAAATACTTATAGGACTGCATCCTCATTATAGAAATAATCTTATGAGATCTTACACTACAAGAAATATTGAAAGATTTTGTGTAGTTCCTTAAAAGATTTTACTAACTTTTTTAATGTGAAAAATTAAAATAGTTCACATGGTGAAAAATGAAAACAACTCACAAAGAAAAAAAAAATCTTGCATCAGTTAACAGCACAAACCTGGACATTCTTGTGTTTTACAAGACATTGTCTCTTGTAAGTCTCCTTGGCAATCTGCTCCTTCATAAGCAGGGGCAGGATTTGTGCAACTTCTCATTCGCTGTTTAACTCCTAGGCCACAGCTAGCAGAGCAACTGCTAAATTCTGACCATTTTGTAAATCCACCATTAACTTAAGTGCAAAAAAAATAAGATAAAATTATTAAAGTCAATAGTAGATAAAACAATTTTAAAAAATTCTTGCTAAATAATCTTTAAATATCCATGATTACAAACAAACAGCTGTAAAAACATTTTTTATTCTTAGTAACTTAATGATAACAAAATGCTACTCTTCAATTTTTCAAGGAATAAAACATTTGTATTTTTCAGACCAACACAGGTTGGTTCTCTTAAAACTTAGTAAAAATTTTTGTCAAATACTGATGTTTACAAATATGTACACATTGGACACTGAAATACAGTTGATTTGAAATATATATATTTTGTATACTTTAAAACTCTGCTAGAAAAAATATATTACATAAATTATTCCTTTCTGGTATAAACAATTTTTACTTGGGCATTCTTTGATTTTGCAAACTTTTGATTCTTTCATAGAACCATCACAATTCTTTCCACCAAATGAAGGAGGAGGATTTGTGCAGGCTCTTGTTCTTTCTTGGGTTCCTTCTCCACACTCTTTTGAGCAGAGTCCAAAATTAGACCACTCTGTAAGCCCTCCATTTACTAAAATTTTAAGTAATCTTCTCACAAATACATTGAAATAGAACAAAAACAAAAGGGGAATTATTTTTTGAGAAATTCAAACCTGGACATTCCCTCAGATTACAGGCTTCTGTTTGAAAATCAGCCCCCACACACAGTGCACCATCAAAGGCAGGAGGAGGATTTGTACAAGTACGAGAACCATGGCTTACTATATAACAAGCCTTGCCAATGTGCGGCTTGCATAAAAAACTGGAGGCAAGATTAAATTTATTACTTCACAGTAATTTACATTCTCAGTTAGATGATTTTCGCATTAATATAATATTTGTATGATATATCTACTAAAAGTAACTTATAAAAAGTGAAAAGATAAATTTATTATTATTATCTTTTAATTTTGTTTATAACTAACATTGTAATATAACTAACAAATAACATTTATAACAATTTTAAATTAACTAAATGTATCTAAAACTAATTATGTTTAAACAATTTAGTATATATAGATTTATATTTTTCTATAGTTTAATATTAGCATTTACCACAAAATTTATTTATGGGTTTTTTAAGAATTAAAAATAAATTTTTGAGAAAAAAGAGATAAAATCTTTAGAGAATAAAAAGTAAATACAAGCTTTTTAGAGATTTTACTAAACACTATTTTACAATTTTTGTTAAAAACATTGCAAGCATTTTACTTTGTGCTGAGTTTTCTCATCTTCTGCTTTGGCTCCTTGTATGAATGAGGTAATTATTAAATAAAATAGTTGTCATTGTTAATCCATGATATCTTTGCATACCTAATGAATAAAATTCTGATAGCATCATAAGGAGGTTACACAGTGATGACCGACAAGTGTAATTATATACTTTATAAAAAAGAATGTAACAGTAAATTGCCCATTGACAAACTTCGTCACCAGGAATTGTTAAACCTCCTCGATTTATGTCCTTTACAAAAATTCCATACGCTTCATAGAAATAAAAGGTGTCATCTGGATTTTCATCTTCACGAATGTACCCAGCAATATAAACTAATAAAATTTTAATATCAACAGTCAACGAATCACACAGAGCAGGTAAATTGTCAACAACGTTGCAAATACCCTCACTTGGTAAAAATTTACATTTTGGACAAGAGTGATCTGAACCTAGATTGGCTAACACATCTGAACTTTTCTCAAACTTCAATAGCAACTTTGTACGGTATATAGTTACTTTTTCAAGAACTTGTTGAATGGAAATAAAATAAGTTCCTCCTGAGCCTTGTCTTAATTTTCCAAAGAGCTTTTCTAATGGATCTGTTTTAAAGTTGCCTAATAATACATACTGATGAGTTGTATCTAAAAGATATTTTGACAACTGAACCAAACCATAACAGGTCTGAGCTAAACAACTAGCAGTGTCTCTTGTTAGTAATTTGACTCTTTTTCCTTTTTCTGTTTTTTTTATTGTCAGCATTAGAAAGTCATCCAGTCCCTTCATTTTCATGCAGGTCTGGATGACTTTTTAATGCTGACAATGTTTCATTGCAAAACACTTGCAGACAAGTGATAACTTTTTGTCTTTCAATTGCCTTTGGATAAACAGAAACTTCCATTAATTTAGACATTTTAACAATATTTCTCGTTTCAAGCTTGTACAAATTAATAATATCAACCTACTGTGCTTTTTTTTTTTTTCTCCATCAATATAAAATTCAAATTCTTGAGTTTTTTCTGTGATCCAGTTATTACGTATACTTTTTAATAAATGAACATAATCAAATAAAAGAAATATGTTGTCTTTAGTACACCATGCTTCTTTTTTTATATAACTTCTGATTGACTCTGTTACCATCACAGACAATAGCAATAACATTGCCCCCATTACTTTTAATTGCATCAAGAATCAGGGTTGTCTGTTCAAAAAGAAACTCAGCATCAAGTTCTCTGACTGGTAACATTTTGTAAAGAAACTTTGGTCCATTAAACAATGTTACAACCAAAAAGTTCAGTACTGTGTTTGCTAATAACTGAGGTTTGTTAACTGATTTACCAAATACTATGCCACCATGATACTGCAACATTGGTTTAACATAAACCTCATCAAGAAGTAAAATGCATGTTTTTTGTCTATCATCTCTAAGATTAGAGAAAATATGTCTGATATAAGTGGTATCATCTAAAGATTTACATTTAGATATAAATCTTCCTAAAGTATGTAAACTTGGAAGCTCAAAATCTTCTCTGATGCGATTGTAGGCTGATTGTGAAAGAGAAAAATACTCAAATGCTCGCACAATTGTTTCGACTGGATACTTTTTTTCCCCAATACATGTTTTATTCATTGACAAAATTTGTTGATATACAACTTCTTTTTTGGGTGTTCTTTCACAACAATTTAAAAATCCTAATGCTTCTTGGATATGAGAAAATTTGTTCATAATATAAACTCGGTTAGATGATAAAGTCATAACACTAATTTTAACTCCACAATGAAATGCTTCAAAAGTGAGATCTTTATTTATGCAAAGAAGAAATCTAGGAATAGCACTTTCCTTTAAAAAGTCTGAAGACTGAATATATAATATATCATTGCATAAATAATTAATAATAGCAAAATTAAATTCATTAGTTTTTAACTTTTCATATAAAACATTAATACTTTCTATTTTTTCTTGTGAATTAAATATTGCTAACTCATCCTCTTCTTGCCAGCGAACACTATTAAGACTTTTTGATGTTTTTCTAAGTGGCATGGGTACAGTAGGAACTAAGCTTGGCTTTATGCAATCAAATACTGACGGAGCATCACAAGGTCTCAGCTTCCTATAAACAGTAACAGTTGAATAATTTTTTGGCCAATGTCTTTCACATACTACGGTGTTATTAGTATCAGGAACATTATCTCTTGGTATTGTAACTATCCAACGTTTTCGTTCTTCAATGTTTCTTGGAAGTCTAAATGTTTTAACTCTATTCTGAGGATTATAATTGCCATTGCAATTTGTCACACAACATCGACGAACCATTTTCTAAATACTAAAATTAATCCCTTGCTTAATCCTTCACCTCTCAACTGACTTTTTTTTTTTTAATTTGGAAGTTAGTTAAAATATTGACGGGTGTTTGATTATTGTAAATTTTATGCAAATATTAAATTTTTGCATAAATATATATTTAACTTAAATTAATTTTATCAAATAAAATTTTAAATGAAAATTGTTTAAATAATTTTATAATAATTATTTATTAATGTGATATAAATATTATTGTTACAAAAAAACCATCCTCGTATTTATTTTGTAAAACTGTTTTCTAGCTTTTCAAATATAAAACTATCTTGCCTCCAGTTTTTTACGCAAGCCGCGCGTTGGCAAGGCCTGTTATATAGTAAGCCATGACGAGAACGCATTCTTTGACGCATTCTTTGACATTCATGACGCATTCAATGACGCATTCTTTGCCCATCTCCGCAGGTCAAAGAGCAATCAGAAAAAGAAGACCATTGACTGAAACCACCATTTACTAAAATATTGATTTTTGGATTAAATTAGTAAAGATATATAAAAATTAACTAATAAAAAAAATGTGTAAATATTACTTTAGGAAACAACTAAAGTACTTAAAGTGCATAAAAAATGTTTTACTTTCTGAAAGTATTTTTTTTTTAGCTCTCATAAAAAATGTTTTTCTCCACAACAAGCCGATCCAAGACATAGTTTAAAGTAGATGCAAGGCTCTTCATACTTTTATTTAATTGACCAGTAATTGAATTGTACGTGAGCCATGTTTGAAGTAGGGAATGTCATCGGGTCCCGTTCGGCCGCCGAACAGGTAATTTCAAAAATATTTTTGGATCCCAAACCCGTTCGGGTATAAACCCGTTAAATACCCGATATCCCGATAACTCGAGACAATGATCGAACGGGTTATCGAGACCGACAGCTAAGGAAACGAAACCGATAAATTATCGGGTACCTGTTCGGGTATTGAACTTTTTTTTTGCCCGAAAACCCGAATCATTTCAGTTTTTGGCCTTATCACCGTTCGAGTCCCGAAACTTAGTAAAAGATTTTTAAAAATTGCAAAAATCGCTAAAAGTCACTAAATTTTTGCTACGAGTTATTGCTTACGGTAATTTTAGCATCTCTGGAAGATAGACCATCCAACTATTCGAGCTTTTCAATTATTCGAATATCAAATAGAAAAATCTAAAAATATTCGAGTAATCGAATACTCGAATAATTTATCAAAAAGTTAAAAGACATATTAAAAAAATAAAAAATAATAATAATCTAATTATAAAAGTGTTTTATATTTTATTATGCACGATTTTATTATTTTATATATGTATTATTTTTTTCTAAAAACATATATTTTAAAAATAAAAGAGAATTGAATGTTTCGAAATTTAGACTTGTTCTTCTTTTCGTTTTAATTGCACCTGCTGTTGAGAATACTCTTTCAGAAGCTGTTGAGGTAGGGCGCATTGTTATTAAAGCGTTATACAAAACGTCCAGCGTTGTCGACCGTTTTTTAAAAGAATCCAATTGACGAAATTCTTTCTTCAATTCAATATATTTATCAATTTCGCTGCGATTGCTAACATGACAGTTTTTTGGTTCTGTAATAGAACTTATTGCATTTTGAGTTCTTTTTGCAATCCTACTGCAACTGGTGATGTTAATTCTATTAAATCATCTGCATCAGATGAGGTAGAATCATTATTAATTTGCTCTTCTTAAAAAATTTGTGGATATATTTGTTCCATAACTTTAACAGCGAATAATATTGCTGCATTTTTTGATAAATATTTAAAATGAGCGTTAGAACTTGGTATATTTCCACTCTGCAGATAAATGATCAATGTCATTAAAATTGGATCTCTTCTTTCATCCATCCATTTTTTGATCGCATGAATCAGTTTTTTTGCTATATTAGTTTGCATTGGTTGCAACTTTTCAAACAAAAATTTGTAAACTCCTTCAGCAGTTATGAGATTTGCATCATTTTTACTTAATTCAGTAACAGCAGTTTCAACTGGTGCCAGAACCTCAACAAGGTTTTGTAGCGCAAAATTATCATTTTCTGGAATTGGATCAATATTCAATTCGACTAAGGATTTGTTAACACATTCTGATAGAATTAAAAATCGTTGAATCATTACACTCAAAGAATTCCATCGTGTTTTTATGTCTAATTTTAACTTGAGTTTTTTCCCCATTTTTTGAGCTTTATTTTGTTGCAAAATAGAATGCTTTGTAGCCGATTTTTTAAACATTCTTATAACACCTCTTAACCTGTTAATAATTTGATCAAAATCTAACGTCATATCATATTCATCTTCCTCAATAAACACCAAATTGTAATCAGAGCACTGATCTTCTGTGAAATCTTCTTCTACATCTTCATCAACAAAATCTTCGGTATCGTCAAACACTTCATTGCGAATAGAATTTTTTGGTATATAAAAACAATCCATCACGGCTAAATTAAGCGCGTGATTATGGCAAAGTTGATTTAAAACACCTAATATATTGCCATATTTTTTCATTACGGCTGCTGCATCGTTAGTAGATGCAATAACATCATTTTTTAAGAAAATCCCAAAGTCTGCTAACTTAGCTTCAACCAAGTGTTTAATTGTTTCTGCATTTGCCTGCTTAATTATTTCCGTTAAACCCAGAACATAGCATTCAATTGTATTTGAGTCTATTCCAATCACATGAGCTGCTACGTTTACATAACGTAAAATAGTACAATCTGTCCATTCATCCACAGTAATAGCAAATTTACGATTTGCTGTTTTTAATTTTTCAAATTTTTCCCGCAGTTCAACACATTTTTCTTTATAAAAGCTATTGATGCATTTTGAAATAGTTGTCGGACTTTTCGGCATTTTACAACCATTTTGTTGTACGTAACCAGCTATAGCTTGGGATTTACTCATTGCTGTGATAGCCATTCCATCAAAAGCTGCGAGTTTTGACAATATTTCATTTAAAGATTCTTTTTTTACAAATGGCCAAGTATTACTTATTTCAGTATTTTGTTTTTTCTTAGGAATATTATTTTCTCCATCATTGTCATTTGATACCGATTTAGATATCAATATGTTGTGTCGTAGCTTCAAATGATTAATCATAGCAGTAGTTGAACTTCTCCATCCTATGTTCGTGTTGCACCTTTGGTTTCACCATCCTATGTTCGTGAACTTCTCCATCCTATGTTCGTGTTGCACATTTGGTTTCACCAATATTTTTTTCGTCTTTCTTAAAAAACTCCCATACCTTGAATTTTTTTGACATGGCTAAAAAAACCAGAGATGAATTACCTAAGAAAATCTAAAAAATTTTAACTTACCACTTCAAATTATGCAACCACAAATTGTATATTATATTATATTTATTTAACTGTATGTTATATTTATTTATTCACAAAATATTAAAAATTATTATTGTTAAGATTATTATTAAGATTTTTTTTTTATGGAACAAATATGTATTTATATTTTTAAGCAATCTAAATAAACGACTGTTTTCTAAAAGCAAACAAAAATAATGTCACACAAAATAAAAACCATACAAAAATGCAATTTAAGTTTTCCATTTCAAAAATGCTAAGAATATTTTCTATACTAAATTAAACTTACTTAAGCGGGGAGTTAATTAGTAAAGTATTTAACTAAAGTCCACAGTTAATTAATCTAAATGAGTAAATAAAAGAGGTAAAATGATGTGAAAATATATGCAGTTTTGGTACCAAAAGTTAACTTTCTAAACATACTAGTTGCCTTGGTCATCATAGAAAAACATGAACAAAAGTCAATTGCGCAGAATTGAAATCGGCCATGAGAAGTAAATTCATTACAATAAAACCATGAGTAAAACCAGGGCAGCCAACGTCACCAATAGTAAAGAGTAATTTTATTGGTGTATGGTCCTGCAATACGGATGGTGGGACCCAAAAAAGCGCGTTGTATTATGAACTTAAATGTAATGAAACTACATTTGCTTCTGGTTGTGAAGAACATTTAGTTATTAGAGCAAACCATCAACAAGATGATTTTTCAGCATGGTAACTCTGAACCACTCATTATTAAATTGGTTAAAGAATAGTTACAACTACTTAATTGGGGTCACCCCATAGACCATTTTCACTAGACAAGGAGTCGTCGGACAACCATTAACTTCGATTGATTCAACATGACCATCCCGATAAGCAATTTCACTCTTATTGAACATATTGAAAAAAAAAACCGATTTCTTTCGGAATTAGTTACCCGAAAGAAAGCGCTCACGATTGAAAATACTTTGAATTTTCGTTATATTTTATTTAAATAAACATTTTTTATTTTTATTTAAAAATGGTAGTTACTAATTCAAGTACCCAATAAGATGAAAAAGTCATCTCTTAAGAATCACTAAGCAGATTAGGAATTTGAAAACGCTTTAATAAATGCAGGAAGGATAGCAGCTAAGGTTGATATTAATCCAGCTTTTACCCTTGCAGAATTTTAGACCTGACCTAGAAAAAACCATTTCGATAATTAGGCAGAGGATAAAAATACAAGGGTCCAAAACAATACATGAAAGTAATTTTTAAAAATCAAGCTTTAGACTCTGCTACCCAGTTGCTAGAAGAGTGATTGGATAGCCCAACAATTTTACATCTCCATTAACACAGCAATACCTTTGCTGTGTAACATCACCAAACTCAAGGAAGCAATACCTAAAAGCCTATTCCAGCAGTGCAAAGAATTGGAAAGCGTTTTTCCTATAATAAGATGCAGGTTGTTAATTCAACAAACCTCCATGATGAGTTGAAAACACTCTTATATAATACCCCTTCAAACTTGTCGCTAAAGAGTGTGCTGGAATGTATGCACTAGCAATTTAACTACATTTTCCAAATCCCTTGCGCATATTGATAGCAACCATCGTAACCTTTGCGACAATTAAATACGAATCCAGGCTTTACTTCTGGCTGTGCACCTGAAGGAAGCAGAGAATATGTTTCCAGCCAAGAAGGCAACAAGAAAACAACATTTTGGTTTGGTTGATATATAGTTGATTGTACCGTTTTCCGATCGATCTAAAAGCTTATAGCTATTGTTATTACTATTTTTTATATAATGAAACCATTTTATGGGGTGTCCCTATAAAAGTCAAAAGTCAAAAAGTAAGGACCAACCTAATAAATTTATAAAATATCTTTTCGCTTTTATTATTGAGTTATTGTGTTGTTTGATTTATCTGGTCCGTTATATTTTCATCAGAACTTTTTACTAAAGGTTAGTTATGATGCTTCTTCATTGAAAAAAAATAGGCAAAATATTAATATTGTACATTAATTGAAAATTTAATATATAACAATAATGGGAGGGGGTTTTAAAAACCGTTGTTATCTAAAACTAAAACTTTTCATTGTTTCATTTTTTTTTTTTTGGTTTTCATTTTGTAGGTTAAAAAATAAAAGTTGGAGAGCACAATGTTAGAAGCGTGAAAAACATTAAACAAACTGCCTTACATCATTCGATTACGTCATTCGATTACATCATTCGATTAAAACTCAGCAAAAAAAGATTCAATCAAGTGAAAAAAAGTTGATGATTTCTTTTATTCGCTCTTTAAAGTTTGTAGTCTCTATGAATACTTTTGATTTAGCAGAACTGACCGTGCCTATTGTGCATAAAATATGAATGAATGAAAAATACGTAAATAAAAAAATGAATGAATTAATATAAATTATAGAAAAATAGATTACATCAAAAACTTGCTCTTATCACGAAAATGAAAATTGAATTAATAAATCTGAATGGTAAATTGTTTTGTTTGAGGATTTTTTACATGCAGCAGCAAATGTAAAAAGTAAGCAAACTTCTAACTGGTATCTTCGCAAGCCACTCGATCATGAATCGGTTTTCAGCAGAATTAATCCGGGATCTGAAAGATGCTTTTGAAGCTTATGATAAAGATGGAAATGGCTCTGTACCTGTAACAGAGTTAAGAGAGATGCTAAAGACGATAGGTTATAATCCAACTGACATTTTATTGGAGAACACATCGATCCTTGTTGACAACGGCAACGGTCGTATTGACTTAAAAGAGTTCGTAGATTTGATTGATCGACTTGAAACAGAAGAAAAAAATGAGAAAGAAGGTAACTTTTTTTTTCTTTTTAATTCTAAGTGCTTCTAAATTTTTATCATTATATTTTAATTTCACTTTTAACCTCCTTCTAAGCATCTGCGTCTCTTTATTTTTTTATTCGAGACGAGATGGGACAATGATATCCGGGACACAACTTTAAAATTCCGAAAGAAAATTTATTGTCCCGGTTTATAACTTTATTCCGGGACAGTTTATTCGTCAATTTTTTCCGGGACATTTCTCGTCTCGTTATGCTTGTTCCGGTTCATTTCGAAAAAACGATTCCGAGACCCAGACCCTTACCTCCTTTTGTATTCTGTATTTTAGATTTTTATGTTCTGTATTTTAGACTTATATGTTTAAGTACTTTGATTTAGCTCGAGATTGTTTCAATGCGTTCGATTTTTTGGGTGAAGGGTTTGTCGCGTCCAATGATGTTAAAGAAGCCTTGATATTCGTCATGGAAAAAGCACCACCAGGCTCCATAACTGAGATTTTACAATACCATAGGTATCTTCAGCATTTTCCAAAACATGTTGCTAAATAAAGTTTAAATTTATTCAGAAACTTTTTTTACTTGTTTTAAATTTTAATAATTTGTCCGAACCTTATGTAAACAATGAAATCTTACAGTTCGTTATCTTTAGACACGGTTTGAAAATTTTGACTTTTTTGCCGACTAAATATCCCAGAATTGCCCCTTTGAGGGTTGATTCTATATAAGTTGGGGACTCCAAAACAATAACTTTTAAAATCCTGGATTAAAATCCAAAGGAGATATTTAGCTTTGCATTTTTTCACTTTTTTGGATACTTTAAAATAATTGTTAGCAAAAATAGATTGTTTTTTTACCATACTCTAACGATTGTGACACAACCAATTCCCTTCGGATAGTCATTTAGAATATTCTCTTTAAATAATCATTAGTAATTGCTACACAAGAATTCGCTCCGAACCAATATTTGTCACACTCTCTTCAGACAATTATAATTGATTGAAAAACTATTTCCTTGGAGACAAAGATGTAGCACTAAATAATCATTATAATAGTCATGATACGAGAAACTATAAACAGTTTAACAGTAAAAAATTAATTTTAATATATTTAATATATAAACGTAAACAAAAGTTATTTACATGACTTTCTTTATGTTACGCTAAAAAATATTACACTTACAGACTAATAAAAATAATAATGCATAGGTATTGAAATCATTGTTATTTTTAGCTATTTTCAGAAAAAATAAAAATACTTACATTTTTCACAGACCATGATGATTGCAGAAGGACATTGTGTGTTATTTGTATGAAGAAAAGTGACAGAAAAATTTCAAAACATTTCATTTATGAGATTCATTGCTTCATTTCATCATAGGTGAATTTTCAGGATGAAAGAGTGCCACTTTGAATTTGTGTTACATGCCGTTGTAACCTGAAAAAAATGGGTGATGGAGCTAATGCTTAAAGGCAATACAACTTTACAGTTTTAACTCCATTGTTGTGACGTTTTTAACAAGACTTACAACATGTTGTGATTGCATTATTTGTTAAAATGCGAAGGTGAAAAGTATCCATTTGAAAAGGGTCTTGCATCAAAATCTTTGCAAGAAGAAAGAAACTCAGTTGAAAAAGGATGCACAAAATGCTTGTCTATCTTTGCTCGTGGAATTTCTCACAATTGCAGTGATACAACTCGCCGTGCAAACTTACATCAATTTGCATTGGAAGATTCTGTGGGCGCAGAACAAGTTGCTTCATCTGTCATGGCATCGAAAGAAGCATCTCTAGGCGGAACAATTCGTCTTGGTCAAGCTCATGCCAAACTTCTTCCGATAAGAAAAGGTTAATTATTTTTTTATTCTGTACATTCTGAGCAATAAAACTGATTTAGTTTTCTTTCTTAAGGAACATCTGGAGCTCATTCACTCTTTCAAGGCCCTTTGACAACAAAAAATATGGTTGATATTCAGCAGAGTACTGGGCTTTCAAACAATAAAATCAGAAAGCTTGGATCTTTACTAAACCAAAGTAGTCCAGTTTGCCTTCTTGAGCCAAATTTTCAATAGAAATTTGCATCAGCAGGATCTAGTCAAAAAGATTTTTTCATTGCTACCAATGTAAAATTGCTAGATTCTAATGAGGTTCGTGACATTTTTCATTGTATCAATTTAAAAACCTTAAAGGAAAACATCAAAGTTTCAAAAGATGTGATGAGCTTGGACACTGTGAAACTGGGCCTTGATGCAAGTTAATGAATTAATTGACAAATTGATTCTGTCATGTGACATGAAGCTTGCAAATATTATCTTTGGAATTCAGTCTCACAGTAGCTAGAATCCTTGCTGCTGGTGCAACACTGAGTCGACAAATTTGAACAACTGCGGCTAACTCAGAACATTTGGAACACTCAGAGAGCAACATCAAAATTTTATTTTATCTGGTGCTGATCTAAAGAAATCAAAAGAATTCGATAATGCTGTTCTTCCACCAACATTTCGGTTCCCAGATGAAAAGCTAATCTTAGAAGCTATTCCTCCGATGGAACTTTATTTGCTTCTTGGCGTTGTTAACCATCTTATTAAGCACTTGGTTCAAGTTTTGCCAAAAATAAAAGAATGGTTGACTTCAATACATATAAAATTACAGCCGTACCATGGTGGTCACTTTAATTGCAATGATTGCATGAAGTTGCTGAGAAAATTGACACTCTGAAGCAGATAACCGTGGCTGATAAGGCATTTGAAGCATCATTCATCTGCCATGTTCTACATTTGTTTCTCCAAGTTGTTAATTCTTGTTTTGGATGCTTACTCTCTCCAGACTTTGAGAAAAAATTCAAGAGTTTAAGAGCAATTATCTAAAGTTGACTGCTTCTGTCACACCAAAAGTTCATGCTGTCTTTTACCATGTTCCAAAATTTCTAAAGCACCATAAAACTGGTCTTGGAATTTTCATTGAGCAAGTAACAGAGGCACTCCATTCAAATTTCAAGCCTCATTGGCGAAGATTCAAAAGAATTATGTCTCAAACAGATTATTCCAAACAGCTGTTGAATTTTGTTGTTGATTACAATAGCCAGAAATTCTAAGAAGCACAAAAGAACGAAGATATTTGTGATAATTAAATTTAGAAATGTTGTGAATAATAATTTTACATATTTATTATGTATTTTTTTATTGTTATCTATTTATTTATTTATAACAATATAATATAATATATATTAAACTTATTTGAGCTAATTTAGGCTTTACAATTCCAAAACAAAGTATTTGAGTGAGAAAATTCGATAATTTCGAAGCTAAATAACTCCCTTGGATTTTAATCCAGGATTTTTAAATTTATTGTTTCGGAGTCCCCAACATATATAGAATCAACCCTCAAAAGGAAAATTTTGGGATATTTAGTCGGCAAAAAAGTCAAAATTTTCAAACCGTGTGTTTATTATCGTATCTTTGTTTAATATTCTGTTTTTTTCTGTTAAAAAATGCATTAAAGTCTTCATATTCTGTTAAAAAACGCATTATAGTCTTCTATCATGACAAATTTACATTTTTAATCCGTATCTTGATAGTAGCCGCTTTAATTAACTTTCATATGTTGAGTTTGGGACGCAGCTCTAAGAATTTCATCACAGTAAAATTTATTTCATTTGAAATAATAAAAAAATGAAATAATGAGATGGAATAGGTGTCTCTCTTATTAAAACAATAGGTGTCTCGTTTTTTGATCAAAGAAAAGTTTTCTCTATTACTAAAGACTGTTCGTAGGGGCTCGGTAGGCTCTGCATGCGGTTGGGGTTCTTCTTTATCCATGTGTCATTAGTGTTACACCAAGCTCTTTGTGTCACCAATTTTGATTGTTTTTCTTCTTTACAGATATTTGACATCTTCTCGTTTATTCATTCTTCATCAAAATTGTGTCTACGGGAGTTGAGAATTTTGCCACACACTGACAATATTGTCTATGATGCCACAGATAATGGAGGGATACATAGGACTATTTAAGTCTTCTTCGATGGAAGCGGTTGTTGTTCAGCTAACTTTATAATTTAGGATTGATATATTTCTGGCGTGCACATCACGTCAGCAAAGTATCAACCTTAAATTACAAATAAATAAGAAAGACTTTAAGTGATTGTAACTGAATAAAAAGGAATTACAACGATCTTTAAGCTTTTTCTTTTTATTGTGTATTGTTGTACTGCTAACTCTATTGGGAGGCGAAGATATTGTTTTTTTTTCTAGAGGAACTTGATATTAAGAAAATTTAAAAATTAAAAATGTTGACGGAAAATGAGTTAAATTAAGGTCAAGTTAACATTAAATAACGTCATCAAATTTATAAACCAAAGAAGAAAATTTTAAGTGGAAGTTGTTAAAACGATATATCCTTCAAAAACAACATATCTTTCAAAAAGCTTTTTAGAGTAAAAATAGGAGCCAGGAGTCCGTTTTGAGAATCTTTGCTTATCTTTTTTGAAAAGATTCTGACCCCTTTTAAAATTGATCTAATGATCAACTTTAAATGGGGACCATAAACGTCACGCTCATTCCTTATAAGGTTCTAATTAAATTCTGTATGTGTAATAAGGTTCTGTAGCAACTCATTCTTATAATTTTTTTTTTTGCTCTCAAAGACTCAAAGGTTTTTGCTCTTAGAGATTCAAAGGTTGATGTCGTATTATTGATTTAAACATTTTAGCATAGCAATTCTATATTGTTGCAATAGGACTTTTTTTTTTTTTTTTTTTTTTTACAAATGACAATGAAATCTCAAAATGAAAAAAATATTCATGTTGTCCGCTACACCAGTGATACATTTTAAAACAATCATCCATGCTATCAGCCAAGTGAATTATGAAACAATGTTTGCTGAGAGACATTGAAGGATTTGCAGATACATTTTTCAGTTAATTTTTTTGTCTTAACTAGAATACTTCGCTGCCAGATGTGGAATCTTTAAAAAAAGAATTTAAAAAAATAATAAATACTAAAAACAAGGTATTTAATGTTTACTTAAAAACAAGTAAACATTACATAACCTTTTTTTAAAAATATTTTACAAAATTAAAGATACTTTAAAACTTATCTTTAACTTTTTCCAGCTTCTTAGAAAATCTTCTCCGTATTCCATTCCTTTTCTTTTTTAATCAGCGACCTCCAACTTTCTCAAAACCGATTGGTCATCAAAGTGTTGAACAAGTAGTACCAATTGGATGTTGTAGAAAACTGATCGACCTTCCGTCAACTTAAGCACACCAAGACGTCCTGTCCACTGTCGTCTTAAAGAAAAAGTTCCTTACAAAACAACTTTTGTCTTGGAGGATTTTTGAAAAGGCTCGAAAAATAAATTGCGATAAACCTGTCAAAGATTTTTTTCTTGGTAAATGACATTGAGAGAAAAATATTTATTTATATTTTTAGGTTGGAGAGAAACCGGCGAATCTATTTCCCTGAATTTAGGGAAATGGTGCGGGCATTTCCGCCTTCTACTAAAACATAAGTTAACAACGGAACCAAAAGCTCTCTGTTTTTAACTAATTTTGTAAACTTTTATATTGTTAACGAAAGAAATTGTAAATCATGCTAATGTATTAAATCGGTTGTCGGTCGCTATCTTAGTTTTTATTCTTTTTTTTTTCCCTATCCATAAAATAGTTGTAGGTCATAAATGGCAGTAATCCAATTCTAGAAAAAAGTTCAAAGTACGAGAAATGCGATTTTCATATCTTTCATTACTTTTTTTTAAATTTTTTTGTTTTTTCAAACAAAAAAATTAAAAAAATCATGATAGAAATCCGGTTTTCTGCTTGTTAATGCTTTTTTATCCAAGCATCAAGTCGAAAAACAATTTGGATATTCTTGGATAATAAGAGGCTCGAAAAGTGATGTTTAGAAACTTTATCACACGACTAAGAAAGAGATTTCTCAAATTCGTCAGTGAGCTACTGACAAAAGATTCACTTTTCTAACTAGCGAGCTACTGATGTTCCCGAGCATAATGAAGCATGATGAGCACATCATGCTTCAAAGTTCTAAGTTTTTTGAATTGTTTGAACATTTTGAAAAGTGATAAGTAATCTTCATTCCGTGTTTAGGTGGCAAACCTTGTACTTAAAAATATTTTCAAAAATAGTCATTTAAGAAGACCAGTCATTTAAGAAGACTCCCCTTCCCTCGCCTTCACTCTCACCTCATTCTCATTTTCTTCACCTCAATCACATACGCGCACGACCTTACATTCGCTGCTTCCCCTGCTGAACAGTTGTAAAAACTGAGATTTTTTCTTAAATAAAAACATTTTGATACTCAGCAAAACTGTTTCACTTTTAAAAAGATTTCTTTTCTTTCAGTGCTTTAGTTTTATTGCTACTTTTGTCAGCCTGCTCGCTTCCTTTCCTGGTAGATTTTTGTCTCAAACCTTCTTTACGAATGTCTTCTCTCCAGTTTAGATTGCTTTCGTTCAATTGGCGGCATGCCCATAATCGACTCCTTTTTATTTTTGTTTTCCGATTATCATGCAAAGGTCCACTTATCTTAACGTTACGTTGACATAATCGCAAGAGTTCAAAGTCTTTAAAGTTTTGGTCCTCTTCTTCGAAATCTTCCTTTTCGTTACGACTTTCTCGCCAAGGCCGACCACGCTTTTCCAATCTTTGTTGCGTCCAATCTTCCTTGATTTGGCTACCACCTTCACGCCACGGCCGGTGACCAATGTCATAAACAGCTTTTCCCTCATCGCGTAAAGAGTCAAAACTTTTGCAGGCTATAAACAGTGTTGAAAGAAAGATCAGAGTCTTCATTCCTGATTTTTGAAACGAAAGTGTCAAGTACGAGTATTCTAAGCGGTCAAACACTTCGAACTTTTCTTTTTTTTTTTTTTTTTTTCTTTTTTTCTTTTACCGTGTGGAGTACTTCAAAAATATTTTTTTAGAAAAAACATCAAAAACAGTCTAAAGTTGAAGAAAAACGTAAGAAAGACATAAAATGGAATCCAGCAGTTGCATTTTAAAGGTACCTCGTAATATTGAAAGGAAGCTGTTGGAATCCTTTAGATATAAAGAAATATCTTTAATCATGTCTTTGTATCGAATGCTTTCAATTATCTTATTCTTAAACAAACAATACAATCAAAAAAATATTGTTGTAAAAAGTATCTTTGTCTTAATTAATGTTAATTACAAACAATATATATAAATTATATATTATATTTAACACTGTTATTAACTTAATACAAAAGCTATTGTCGTAATTATCAAGACTTGTAGTTAAGACAGCTGATCTGTTAATTATTTAAAGTTCTTTTTAAACAGTGAAAAAAAATTTTATGAAAGCCTGGAATCTAGGAAGTTAAGTGCATAGTTTGTTCAATTGAGTTCCAACAATAACCTTTGAGTTCTGCCAAAGTCCTTTGGAACCCCATTCAGATTAATAACTTGAAAAAATTTAATTTTTTTGTTTTGTTTTATGAAACAGTTTTTATATATATATATATACATACATATATACATACATGCATACATACATACATACATGCATACATACATACATACATACATACATACATACATACATACATACATACATACATACATACATACATACATACATACATACATACATACATACATACATACATACATACATACATACATACATACATACATACATACATACATACATACATTACATACATACATACATATATACATACATGAATATGTATGTATGTATGTATGTATGTATGTATGTATGTATGTATGTATGTATGTATGTATGTATGTATGTATGTATGTATGTATGTATGTATGTATGTATGTATGTATGTATGTATGTATGTATGTATGTATGTATGTATGTATGTATGTATGTATGTATGTATGTATGTATGTATGTATGTATGTATGTATGTATGTATGTATGTATGTATGTATGTATGTATGTATGTATGTATGTATGTATGTATGTATGTATGTATGTATGTATGTATGTATGTATGTATGTATGTATAACTAGTTATTTAGTATTAAACAATATAAAACAAAAAGGTATGCCATGCAAAATAATATTTATAAAAGTTTTTTTTTTTAAAGATATATACTGATAAGTTATTAAATATTATTTACTTTTACTTAAAGTATTTTATTTATCAAGTGTTTATCAGTAGTTAATAAGTAGCTATCAAATATTACTAACTATCTTTTACCTTTTCTTATCTTTAAAAGAAAAGCTTATTTAATATTTTTTTTTGCTTGGCATATATATTTGTGTATATATACATATGTATATATATTATATTATATATATATATATATATATATATATATATATATATATATATATATATATATATATATATATATATATATATATATATATTACTATAATACAAACTAAATAATTAGCTTGGTTTATATTACATTACTTAAAGTTTCACGCAATAGCGATCATCAGATGTTATAAACCGTAAAAAGACGTAACGACAAAAAATACGAAAAAAATACGAAAAAAGTGCTATGGAGTGTCTGCTATGATGGCATTAAAGTTTTTTATTAAAAATTTATTTTCATGGCGGCACTTTGATGTTAACTCGCTTCTTTTATTGAGCAAGCCTAGTTTCGACGTAATGATGTGGAACTTTTCAGTCAAGCACAAATTACAGTGATTGCCACCAGGTTTAAATGGTTCTGCCTGATCGAGAATGTTCCACGTAAGGATGGGTTCTAAACCTTTACTTTTACACTCCCATACAAATTTAGAAAGTTCCGTGGAGTTTGCTTTACTTTCATAACGAAAAGAATTCCTATGCTTATACCATCTGTCTTTAAAAGTTTTTTCAGTTAGACCAATGTAATAATGCCCCTTTTCTTGCTGCTGGGTTTTTACATTGCAAATATAAATAAGGTTTTTCTTAAGGCATTTTCCATTTAGTGGGCATGTAGCGGTTTCTCGGCAATTGCATGATTGGCTATTATTGTCAATAGTATAAGATAGTATTCTTTTGTTATGAGCAGTAATAATTTTCTTAACATTTGGGAGGCAGCTGTAACTAACTTTTACGGTGTTCCGGTTAAAAAGTTTGTGGAATTTATGTTCTTTCGGAAAGCATTTATCAATTAAACCCAAAAATGTCTTTGCTACGTTTGTTCTAACGTTCAGTGAGAACGGAGGGTTAAACCAAATAACGTTTCGTTTTCGAGATCTTGCACCACGTTTTGGCATGTTTTGATTGAAAAAAATTTTTTCTTTAAATCCGCAGGAATTGAGAGCGTTGTTATAAAACGGTGCGGCTCCATTAAAAACCTCTTTGTTTGAAGATATATTGCTGATGCGGTTAGAAATCATTTTCGGTATTGATTTGATGATATTAGGTGGGTGATTGGAGTTGACGTTAATATATATAGGGTTATCTCCTGGTTTTCTGTAAGGTTGAAAAGTGCTGTCAAGGAGATTGAGTGTGGTATCGAGGAAGTTTACAATTTTTAAATTAGATCTAATAGTGATAGTAAGGTTGAATTTATCTTTAAAAATGTTAACAAAATTTTTCTTTATTTTTTCTGACTGAGGGCCGCTGATATTATAGAAGCAGCAGAGACCATCATCTCTATATAGTCCTGTGGTGTTGAGCCCGTATTCTCTGGCAATAGTATATAATATGAATAGGCCTACTAACTCGCACAGTTCGGCTCCGTCAAAACTTCCCATTGTAACGTCAAAATCAGGGTCGCCTGATTTTTTACTCCACATATTATTTCCTGTGAAAAGTAAAGTTTTCCTAGTATGGTAGATGATATTAATTGATTCATCAGGAATTATGGTGAACTTCTTAGCATAGGAATTCTTTTCGTTATGAAAGTAAAGCAAACTCCACGGAACTTTCTAAATTTGTATGGGAGTGTAAAAGTAAAGGTTTAGAACCCATCCTTACGTGGAACATTCTCGATCAGGCAGAACCATTTAAACCTGGTGGCAATCACTGTAATTTGTGCTTGACTGAAAAGTTCCACATCATTACGTCGAAACTAGGCTTGCTCAATAAAAGAAGCGAGTTAACATCAAAGTGCCGCCATGAAAATAAATTTTTAATAAAAAACTTTAATGCCATCATAGCAGACACTCCATAGCACTTTTTTCGTATTTTTTTCGTATTTTTTGTCGTTACGTCTTTTTACGGTTTATAACATCTGATGATCGCTATTGCGTGAAACTTTAAGTAATGTAATATAAACCAAGCTAATTATTTAGTTTGTATTATAGTAATAATATATTCGCTCTACTTATTCTACGCTGTATTGAGCACTCTTACTGGAAGTATTAACATAATTTCTACAATACTATATATATATATATATATATATATATATATATATATATATATTGTAAATATTATATGCGCTATATGTGTTATGAACAGTTTTCCATAATGTTATTTTCTAGTTTAAATATGACATTGAAGCCTAATGTCATATTTAAATAAGTAAATATGACATAGAAGTTGGAGCCATTTATTACAATCGTATGCCCTTCCTGATGTTAACTTGTTTTGCAGATAATATATAGTGATAATATAAAAGATATTTTACTATTGTAAAATAAATGTAACTTTTTTATTCTTTATCTTTGACTTGTTAGCAAATTTACATTTTTTTCAAATTTAATGCTCTTAGAAATTTATTATAAGTAGTTTTTTTAACAAACAAAAAATACTTTTTTTTTTAGATTAATAGCAGTTTTAAAACATTTTAGTTTACACAAGTTTATTGCTGCAGCTAAATTTCTTCATTTCAGTTTGCAGTGAACTTTTTTTGGAGTCTTTCTTTGCAAATTTGTGTTTTTCACAATTATATTTTGCAAATGAAAATGTTTGAACTCCTACAAACAAACTGATGATCTGCTCAAGCACTTTTGTTTTGATTTTGTTTGTAACAGAAGTATTAGTTGATATACAAAGATTGTTAAAATTAGATGTAACTGTTATATTTGTAAGAATTTCTTTTGCAAAATCATTTACAGAAAACACTGATAAATGTTGAAGTTTGTTTTTCTAAATAATAGCTCACATTATACAAGTATATCAATAATTTTAGAATTCACTCTCCATAAACCAACTCTATCATGAGTATTGTATAGTGTCAGATTCTACTTTACATTCTAGAATTAAAGAATATCATTGAATGCTATAAAAAGAATAAGTTTTTTGAATAGCGTAACTTATTGAACAGTTAGTGAATGATAAAGGCAGCTAAATATTGTAAACTTCATTTCTGCATCCTTTATAGTCATGGTCGATTTTTTCGCATTTCTCACCATTGAATTTGTTTTTATCGGTAAGGTAGTTTAAAATATCATTTACTACGTCCTGCATTAGAGTATTAGAAAAAGTGAGTTCTTCAAAATAATTAGGCAGATTATTCAACATGAGTCAAAAAAATGCTGAGTAATATTTCTAAGAGTCACCCTTAAACCTTTCAAAAAGACTCTTTAGCTTATGCCACAACTCATCTGCATTATCTGGGGAAAATTGAAAATCTAAAAACATTACAAAAATTAGGGGAAAATTGAAAATTGAAGGACTTTAGCTATGCAGTTCTTTGTTTACTTGCGTTACTGTGCACTTTCGGAAGAATGAGAACTAGTAATTTCTTGAACAATAACATAAACAAAGCGCTTTTGTTTGTTTCCAGACTATATATTCTTGTGACTGGTTGAATTAATGGAATTTCGAAGACTACGTAATTTATTAACTTTATTCCGTGAATTTTGTTGTTTTTGGAAACGAATTACTTCGTTATTTAACGGAGACACGTAATCCGTTACTTTTTCTAACGGATTGTTTTTAGAGTGTACTAAAACGCTATGTGATGCCATGGCTGAAGAAGACATTCCCAGAAAACAATTACATTTTTTAACAGGGCAATTACCCGTGCTTGGAAATCAATGTCAAGGGACTGTATAATAAACACCTGCCAGTCCTTCTGCCCTAGGCTTGAGGCAGTAATAAAAAAAAAAAAGAAAACCTAATTAAATGTTAAGGTGGGAAAAGTATTTATCTTCAACTTTTCTCCTATTAATATTCCATGAATACAATTTTTTAGTGCTTTAAAAACTAATTTTGAAAAATGTCCTAAAAAGTTCGCGAATCGCTGCCGCACCCTGTATATAAGCGAGAGGGCCTTACTTAAAAAAGGGGTAGGAAACTTAATTACTATTGTAGTTTTAATTAAAAAAAAAAAACAAAAAAACTAGCCCACTTTGCGTTAATCAATGACGTATTAATAGATGGACGTTCAACGCATTGTTTCATAAAAAAGATATGCGTGTTACGGTATTGTTTAGATAACAAAAGCGAAACGATAGGTGATAATTGCGAAACCGGGGAGTATTTTTATTTTTTTCGACGTCGGAAAAAGATGGTCTCGACTATCCAATAAAAATATTTTTAAAAGTATTTTTCTGAGCAGCGATACATAAAATGAGTATGACAGAAAACTTTGCTACTAATCAAGATTATTAATTTTGCTTGAAGATATTGATGACTAAAATGAAATAGTTGTGGATGACTTTACTGAGATAGATCTTGAAGAGTTAGCGGAATTGTTATCAGAGGATTTTGAATTGGAGCTCATACCACCAGCAATTCCTACAGAGAAGCTGATTGCAGAAGAAGAAACCAAAATTACATTGGCACTAAAGGTGTGCTTATACTCACATGTTGTGGAGCTTAACGCCTAAACGGGTGCTAATTTTTATTTGCAAATACTCCCAGATTATGAAAATATTGTAATAACTCTTAATTTTGATTTTAGAAATTATTCAAAACTGTAAATTGTTGTAATGTACTATTGAACTTCCATGTAGAAGAAAGAAAGTTGTCTTTTACATTTTTTACATATACTAGTGTAAGAAAATGTACACAGTTAAAAAATGGCTTCTGACCATATTAATGAACAATCTTTATGTCTAATAACTTTAAAGTTTTCAACTGTATTGCCTTCTCTCGTTTCAATTATTCCAACACCCTCATTTGATGTGCTTCGGAAATTTTTAAAATCAGAAAATTTACTTCTGATTAGAAAAAAAGATAGTGGAAGTCATTATTACATTTACAGATGTTTATGCATGAAATTTTGGAGAATATAATATTATCAGATCGAAGATTTAGTTGATCTTGAAGAGATTTGTTAATATCAATGGATAATGGCACTTCACGATTTAAAACAATTAGTCTCTACATGCCATTTGATTGGCGATAACTATTGATTTTAAATATTTCAAAATAATTTTTGTTATTTTCATTGTAACAGTCAAAACCATGTTTTGATGCAAATGCTTTTAACTGTTGATGAATACTTTTTATTTTTTCCAACTCTTGTAAGTGTGTTACATACATAACAGGTTTTTGTGTGTTCAGAAAAAGTGAAGAATTTATCATTCCTCTCAACTTCAAAGCCTTTTTTTGATTTTAAATCTAACCTGTATAAGACCATGTAACATGATTTGCATAAATATTCAGGATGAACTTTTTGATAGTCTGAGGTTATATCCAGCTTGTAAAAACTAAAAGTTGCTTGTTTAAAGATAACAACAGGTTTTATTTGATAGTGACTATCCTGTTTTATTATGCAGCCACACTTTCTACATAAATGTTTTAAATATTCCTCATGAAGACTCATTATTTATCCAGTAATGAGATAATAGATAGTAATATAGATTACTTCTTTTGATAAATCTAGAAAAAGTTAAAAATAAAGCTGTACATCATTTGTAGAAGGCTCAAGAATATGCAAGGAAAGGTATGGTCTTATCATTTTTATTATCATATGTTACTATTAGTAACAACAACAATAATAAAAATAATAAGATCATTATAAGTTAAAGTAGCTTTACATGACTGACTGTTTAAAAATGCTTTATCAGAAATGCTCATTAAAAATACATACTTAATATTTCTTTCCAACTTCTGAAATCAACAGTTTTTTACGAACTTCAACCCTTTCATGCTTCAATTATTTTCCCATAACTAACATAAACCATAAAAAATTATCTACAAAATGACAGTGGTACTATGAAATGTTAAAGTAGACTTTTTCTGCAGCCTTTTTAAACTCTCCTTTATATAATATTGTTTCCAATCGGTTAGAATGCACTATTTGCATTTGGGAAGCTTAGTTTAATTTGTTGTTATAAAACAACCCAGCGCATGAAAGGGTTAAGATACTTTTAGTTATAATACATTTAGACAAAATGCGATTTAGGTATCGCAAATAAGAAAATTTATAACTAAGAAGAAAAAAAAAAAAAATCACAAATTCAAGAGAAAAAAAAAGCGAGACAAATAAGTTCGACATTTCCGACAAAAATAAGAAATACTCTCTGATTTGAATCTTAAAGTGGGAAGCATAATCTGAGAGTGGGGTGAAAAGAACACTAAAAATATCTTTTTCGACCTTTAAACTATATCATAGTAATTTCAATTTAACAAGGAAAATTTGTTTCACTTTACTCTATCCATTCTAGTAAACCAAACATAGCCTTTTTGCAAAAGCCTAGTTTTAGACGTCAAAGTTTAAACACAGTTAAATTTTTAACAAGCAAAGTTCATAGCTCAAATCAACCTTTTTCAGATTTGTGAACTATTCTAGATTATTTTTTTTGTCTTTTATAACCATAAGCTTCAGTAAATACATGATTATAATGGGTTTACTGAGGGAGGTTTTTTGACGGAAGTTTGACGGGTAGAAGTCGGAATATATGTATCATGAATTTAGAAAATTGACGGTAACACGCATAGTTTTTGGCTAATTGGCGGCACCTTTGATCTATAACAATGCGTTGAACGTCCATCTATTAATACATCCTTGCGTTAATCAAGGAGACAATTATTTTTTGCGTAAACCAAGAATACGTAGATTTCACGGAAATTTTACTGGTGTTTGACACGTTTTTTATAAAGTTTCAAACACGTGTTTATTGAGGTTTTAAATACGTGTCTTTTAAGGTTTCAAGCACGTATTAAATGAAGTTTCAGTTTGGAATTTAAATCTTGATCAAACACGTGTACGAGACGGGTTAAGCGTAACCAAAAATACGTAAATTTTACGTGAGTTTTACTAATTCTATCACGTGTTTATACTTAAGTTTCGATTAAGGGTCTGCGTATCGTTATTGATTTGAACCGATAACGATATGACACAATAACGATATCAAACGATATGAGTTTGTCTATGAAACGATAATATCGGTTTAGTTATCGTTTGAAACGATAACCAAACGATAACTTATCGTTTGAAACGATATTATCGGCTTTTTTTATCGGTTTATTGGAATACATAAAAATAACGAGAATACCGATATTTATCGGTATAATAACGATATTTTTTACAATTTTCCAATTTTTTTTTTTTTTAAATGCCAAATTTTAGTTCAAATATATGATAAATCTTCAAGTCGAGTCAAGATGTCGTTTTGCCTATCTTTACCGGTTTTACAAGTTAATCCTTCCCAATTGTATATATTATCTAGATGTCTAACTTCACAAAAATTCTGTAAAGAAAAAGTGAAGCAACACTGTTCTCCAAATTGACCCCCAGGTTAAAACTCTCCCCACTCCTGATTTTTTTTACATTTAATCAATCATATGCATTAGTAAACACAACATATGTTGTCAAAAAAATCTGAACTAAGTGCTAAATATGTTTCTTCCAAAATTAAAACGCATAATTTTTGGCTTTTTTTCTTCCAAAGTTTTTATTAAGTCAGCCATTATTGTAGTCAAAATAACCCATTAACACTTATTTATTTCATTTACAAAAAAACCATAATATAAATACATTTGTATCACAAATGATATTTAAGTTAATACTTGTTTAAATTAAAATTTACCATAGCAGATTTTAGCTCTCCATAACTTTATGTCCTATGTTTCTTTTATAGTTCATCCAAGTCTTTTCATAGCTACCTAAGCTAATATTATTGCAATCTACAAAGGTGAGAATGTGATACATTAAAATATGTATTTTCCATGAAACTGTCAAGTCCTAGCCAAATACATCTTTTGTATATAGTTGAAGACTAGAAAATGAACTTTTGAAATCTTGAATTTTAACAGAAATATCTGTACCCATTTCCAAACCAAACACAGCTGATTTCACTAATGAAAACTTACACAAGCAATTCATTATTGGTAAAATATTGATTGCTGCAGTTAAGGTCACATCCTTCTCCAAAATATCTAACAGGGGCATAAATCAATTATCATTGTTTCCATCTAAACCTACACCATGATACCCTCTCATTAATATGTAATGTGTTTTCAACCAGCTTTGAAAAGCTGGCCAAACGTATTAAAGCAAAGTACAAAGTTTATCCACAACTCCCATCATAATGTGAAACTCAGGTGAAGGAACAATGTGTTCAAGAAAAGTTTCTTGATCTTCTTTTAAGTAAATGAAATGAGGATTTATTACGTTTTTGTATTCCTGCATTTTAAATCTTTTTTTTCCACCATATACATATTGATCATAACATAAGTCTATAGAGCCCAACCTTCTTAGTTTCCCTGCTTCAAGGGAGCATTCTCCTTCACAATACAGGCAGGCATATTTACCAGTGTGACTTGAAAGTTCTAAAAACACTATTTGCACACTTTAGGTTAAATGCCATACTGAAGTATACTTCTTCAAGTTGAAGAAGTGCCAATAATTTTTGGAGATTGCCATTATCCTCTAAGACCATCTTCACAATGCCAAGAATATAGCATCGCTTCACACCAGAATCTTTATATATTTCAAAGGAAGAATAATGATTTTTTGGATCGAAAACAATAATAACTTTTAAGAAGTTTTGACCACCATTTAAAGATATTCAGAGTTTCCTGCAATTCAGTCATTTTAACATTAATAATCGATTCTACAGCACTTGTTAGATTCCTGTGTAAAGTAGAACATGATTTTTTGGTTTTATTTTTAGAGAGTTCTAATGCATTTGATAGCTCCTTAATATTTTGGAACAAGGTATGATTTACTTTCTTTCTTTTTGACTTAATTTCATTTACTCCAACTGTAACAGAGAAAAGATTTCCACCTGTAGACATCTTGAACTGCTCTATACATACAATGCTTTCACTCTCCATTTTATGCCTTAACAATCCAGATGCTACTTGTTCTGCATGTTTATCTCCAAGTGATTCACTAATATCTACTATATTGGTTACAGCTTTACTTTTGCAACAATCATGAGAAACTCCTCAAAAATTAATAGTAAAAATTTTATAACAGTTTTTGAAATAAGTAAAAACAATAAAAAATATACTGAATCAAACTATACATTAGCATAAAGAGAAAGAATGTTATAACTGATCTTATTTTAACCTTATTTTTAAATTATAAAATCATAAATATAAATAATCTAAACTAAGATTTAAATAACAGAGTCCACAGATTTTTTCAGCTACATTTAAAGTATTTGACCCTGGCTAATTATTTGTCTGGATACATATCAGAGGTTCGCCTAACAGTACTCCTATTTACTTTCTATCAAATACATTCTTCTACCTGAAGTATATTATATAATATCAATATGTATGTGTGTGTGTTAATATATATATATATATATATATATATATATATATATATATATATATATATATATACACACACACACACACACACACACACACACACACACACACACACACACACACACACACACACACTGGCTAGAGAGTATATCAAAGGTACTTTAATCTATATATATATTAATGGGTTATTTTGACTACAATAATGGCTGACTTAATAAAAACTTTGGAAGAAAAAAAGCCAAAAATTATGCGTTTTAATTTTGGAAGAAACATATTTAGCACTTAGTTCAGATTTTTTTGACAACATATGTTGTGTTTACTAATGCATATGATTGATTAAATGTAAAAAAAATCAGGAGTGGGGAGAGTTTTAACCTGGGGGTCAATTTGGAGAACAGTGTTGCTTCACTTTTTCTTTACAGAATTTTTGTGAAGTTAGACATCTAGATAATATATACAATTGGGAAGGATTAACTTGTAAAACCGGTAAAGATAGGCAAAACGACATCTTGACTCGACTTGAAGATTTATCATATATTTGAACTAAAATTTGGCATTTAAAAAAAAAAAAAATTGGAAAATTGTAAAAAATATCGTTATTATACCGATAAATATCGGTATTCTCGTTATTTTTATGTATTCCAATAAACCGATAAAAAAAGCCGATAATATCGTTTCAAACGATAAGTTATCGTTTGGTTATCGTTTCAAACGATAACTAAACCGATATTATCGTTTCATAGACAAACTCATATCGTTTGATATCGTTATTGTGTCATATCGTTATCGGTTCAAAATATCGGTTCATACCGATATACTGATAGCGATACGCAGACCCTTAGTTTCAATCAAGGAAACTTTTAAAATCATTTTAATTTACTAGAATAACTTGTTCATTTAAGATAATCATTTTCAACGTACAACTTATATTTTAATAAAGAAAATAAATTATCTTAATAAAGGGACATTAATGTTCCTTTCATTATTTACTACATTATATTTATAACATAATTATACTTTTCCTTTTTTTTTTCCAAGCCAAAAAATTAACGTAGCTATATTTATTCAAAAATTTTACTTCAAAAAAAAAAATATATATATATATATATATATATATATATATATATATATATATATATATATATATAAATATAAAGATATATGCATATATCTAAATTTAAAAAACGGCAAATAAAAGAAAATGCATAAATTGATCAGTCTCTTGGCAGAAAGTACTCTTTCCATTCCTTGCTTTAACCTTTCACTCAAATAAGTCTTTAACTGTTTTTCAAGAATCTTCCATGTCACTAAAGACAATAAAACTGTCGACAAAATCAAAGGTGAGTCATGTGTTGATGACAAATGGTCAGTATATTGCTTGTTTGGCACATGGTTACCATACATAAGGTTAATTTTTGATTGTATTTCTTTTGTCATCAGAGTCTAAAATTGCATAACAATGCGCTTTTGCATCATTACACACAGTTCCATTTGCATCAATTTTTCACTTAAACTTTTCTTTTATTGTCCTAAAGGTGTTTTTAAATATTTTACAAACTCATTTATTGAGGAAACCTGTTCAAATGTCACTTTAAGTGCAAATCTTTAATAGTGTAAATTCCATTTAGCTGAAAAAGAAGACTATCAAATAGTTTGTGATTTGGATAACATCCTTTACAAAACTATATCTGTTCTCAATTTTCAACCAGTTTTTAAAAAAACTATTCTACGATTTTCTGGTGTTGCCTCTATTGAGCATCTTTTACAACCAAACTTTGCAGTGTCCCACTACACATTTAATAAATGGTTGTGCAGGTGCATCACAAAGAAATGAAAGAACACAAAATAGCAATTTAATGTCATTAATAGAAATTCCACGCCGCCAAATTCCATCAGCCAAAATTGAAAATTCATGATTTATGTACAGGTAAGTTGTCAATATTTATGCCCACTTCAACAGACCTAATTTCTTTAGTGCTTCTTTGAAAAATTGATAAAATACCCTTTCATAATCCAAACATGGTGTCAATTACATTTATCAACATCTACATTACGAGGCATACATACGCAGTAAAGTGTGAGAATCTTTTGGAATGTCTTCCTGATGAAAACAACTAATTTGTTTCAAGTTTAACAACTCATTAAAATACTCTCTTTGGAGTTTGTATTTTACTACCCATTTGGTAAGATCTGATAAAAGTTTATGCACAGTTTGCTTAATTAAACATGTATCTTCATTTTCTGAGCTTGACCTTTCAAAAGGATCAGTTTCTTCTGAGGAATCAAAATGAGAATGACTACTTGAACTTAAAGCTATCGTTAGGGAATCATTGTGAGAACACTTTGAAATATTACTCTCACTATCTTCTAATATTTCTTTTAAGAAATCAGTTTGAGAATGAGAGCTTGATGAAGATAAATTGAAAGCACAAGCCAAAGATATATTTCCAGCTAAAGCTGCTTGACATTTCTTCATATATTCTTTTATGTATGATGCTGAATTTGCTGTCTTCATTTTTGTTAAACTGCTAATTTTACAGCATTAACTACTAAAACTTGCAAAATGTTAAAATATAGGAAACAAACCTAACTATTAGAAAAAATATAAGTATCCGTAATATTGCCATATTACCGATATACACATTATCATTTTATTGAGAATATAATAACATCTAACTATTGTTATAACATCCAACATTTTTTTTGCTTATATCCAACAAATTAATGTACATTATGGCAACAACAACAAAAAATATTTACCAGAAATATATCTAGTATATTGCATAGGCTTATTCTAAACTCTACATAAGGCAACAAATGCATGAAAAGCAGAATCATTAAAGTCTAATACATACAAAAACTGTAATCACTTAGCATACAAATATATATTTGATGACATATTTTTTTGACAAATATTTCCCCAAATGTACTCTAAGTATAATGTCGAATCTACAAGAAAATATAAAATGAAGCAGCTGTTGCAGGGAACACAACTTTGAAATTTTAAATCTTCTTTACTCATTAAAAACTGCTCTACAAAAGTCTCTCCTTCAATTTATACTTTTTAAAATGCTTCAAATAATTTCATAAAAAAAAACCCGCTAAAGCTATATTTATGGGATTTTCAGGAAACTATGTCAGTATCCACTTTCCGTAAATGGTTCTGTACTGTGCGTAAATCAACTTTTAAATATTCGCGTGTTTTTATCACTGGTTCACAACCATTACAAAAGCCTATTTCAAAATCATACTACGATTCTGCAACGGTGAAACCATCCGTAAAAAACAGAACATTCTATAAAATACATCACAATTATAATTGGTAAATAGAGAAATAGTCTAGTCAAAATAAGTCTAAAAAAAGGGCTAACCTGGACAAAATTTGGATATAAATGAATTTGGTATCATTCGAAGCGTAATTTTATCTACTTTAATATATCCAAAATCCACCAAAATTCATTTTGGGCAAAAAAAGTTATAAATATTATTGTTGACCTCACTTTGTAGATTTTTTTTTAAAAAATAAACTAAACCCGTACGACTTGCTGTCAATAAATTGTCATAATTCAGCGAAAAATGACGCGATTCATATAATATTTTTAAAAAAATTTGGTTTACAAATTATAAAAATGTAAAAATTAATTACATAAAATGATGACACCATCATTTTTTACTTTAATACCAGCATAGCATGCTCAAAATGCACTAATTTTTCTTTTCAAATAATATATTTTGTGTACTTGGTAAACTGTAGAGCTGAATTTTGACCATGACTATACCAATACTTCCTAGGAAGCTCATAAAGATTCCACATCTTTATGAGCTTCCTAGGAAGTATTGGTATGGTCATGGAGGGATCAGGGCTGAATAGATTACTGGAACTTATTTATGCAAACAACTCTGTCACGCATATAATGACTGGTAAAGCAGTAGCTAGAGCACTAAGAGCTCACTTCTTAGTTGAGTCTACCTTTATGAGTCTACTTTTTAAAAAAAGCCCCAAAGATGATGCTGATAGTTCTCTAGAAAATATGTATCAGGATCTGGTCTAAGGAAACATGGATTTGGAAGTGATAAACAATAGTAGTGAAGTTATAAGATTCACAAATCTTATTGAAAATTTAAAAACACAGCTTTCCCATTCATCCAGAACAGCAAAACTATGGTTGCAATATCTTGAATACATTAGCATTATCAAAATGTTCATCAGAGCAGAGAGAACTGGGAACTGGCACGAACATCTGGAAGCCACCAGGCTGATGCTTATTTATTTGCCGCAACAGGGCATATAAACTATGCCAAAAGTGCTCGGTTGTATCTACAATCTATGCACTCACTTAATTCAGAACATCCTTGGCTTTACTGTAAATCAGGTTACCATTGTATTAGACGCACAGATCGATATTGGGCTGGTCTTTGGCCTGATTTAGTAATTGAACAGTGCATGATAAAATCAATGAAAAGCAATGGAGGCTTAACTAGAGGAAGGGGTATGTCAGAGTCTACAAGGAATCTTTGGGTCAGTAACTTGCACAAATGCGGAGCAATCCATGATTCCATGTCAACATTGACAAAGCATCGTTTTGAGAGCAGTCAGCAACATTGTGAATCTGGTGAGTCTCGGCGAAAAAGAGATACTAAAGATTTTAAAGCATTAAAGGAGCAGCTCGAGCTGTTTAACCCATTTGAATTTCAAGACTCAGGACTTCAATGTATATCTACTAGCCTATGTGTTGATAAGAATGATGAAATCAATTGTGATCAAGCAGAAAATGTGGGTTTAGAGATTCAAAACAGTCCTAATAATATTGCAGTCAATCAAGCAGCTATCAAGCATTCAAAGCAGGTCAAGACACTTGCCAAGTTGATGCCATCTGTTAAAGTTAATGGCGATGCAGTCCACGTAGATCCTAATGTTTCGTTCCAAAGACTAATCATGCTAATTGAGAGGGTTGAAGATTTGACTGACTGCTTCGAATATGAATTAACACCGGAGCCCACATCTCTCTTCAAAGATGGATTAATGAGGAAACCAAACAAAGCAGAGCTTGGTAGAGAACTCATTAAGGATTCAACAATTTTAACAGTGAATAATGACACAACCTATATTCTTGACGGCGGAGCTTTGCTGCATCGAGTTTTTTGGAGTCTCCCAGCTACATATTCAGACATTATTGAACAATATTGTACATATATTACAAAAAAGTATGGTAATCATACTTTAATTATTTTTGATGGTTACAAATCATCCATCAAAGATCAAGAACATCAAAGGAGAGCAAGAAAGTCTATCAACATTGTATTCCAACCAAAAAACCAAGTGAAATGCAAACAATCTGAATTTCTGTCAAACAGCAATAACAAAACTGCTTTGATCAAAGCATTGGTAATAAAGCTAGGAGAAAAAGGTCATATAGTAGTGGAATGCGAAGGAGACGCTGACAGAACCATTGCTACAAAAGGAATTGTGCTTGTACAAAATGGAAAATGTGTGACTATCATAGCTGATGATACAGACTTTCTTGTTATGTTGGTTCACATGTGGGATCAAACCATGTGTGAGATTTTTTTGCGCCGTTAAGCTAAAATAATTATGAAAAAAAAAATACGGAAACAATTATCATAAAGAATGTTACATAAAGTTTATCATATCACGTGAAAAAATGTTTGTTGTTTATCCATGCATGGAGTGGATGTGATACTACCTTTACGCTTTTTAGTCAAGGAAAGATAGCTGTACTGAAGTTTATTGAATCGAATAGTGAGTTCGCTCAATCTTTATGTACAGTATTCCAAGATCCTTTTGCAACACAAGATCAGGTAGCTAATGTTGGAATACAAGTGGTTTTGAACATATATGGTATGCAAGACAATGATCATATTTTTTTTTATTGATTTATAATATTGTTTACTTTATAATTATACGTCCACATTGTTTTGCAGAGGTTTAATTTAGCTCAACTATTACTATAGGTGAAAAAAATAAACAAGTCTCGCTAGCACAACTAAGGAAACAAAAATATATGAGAATGGTGGCAACTTCCAAAAAAGGAATTCAGCCAGAACGACTACCACCAACTGAAAGCGCGATCAAGTACCATTTGTTTCGAGTGTATTTACAAATTCAGCAATGGTTGGGAGTCAATATGGATGAAACAAAGTGGGGATGGAGAAGGAAAAAATGACGTTTTAGTACCTATAAAGACAGACAATGTAGGTATACTGGAGCAGCAAAATAAACCACAAATGCCGATTTTACTTTCAAAACGGATTTCTTGAAAATACTCATTTTTCAATAAACAATCTAAGTTTAAACCAGCTCCCAAAAAAAGTTTTAATTAACTTTTCAACTTAAGTATTTTTTTATTCAGGATCCTGCACCAATTCACATTCTTAACATTATAACTGCGGCACTAATACTAAAACACCATGTGGAAAACAATGCCAATGTCGACGTCATGGAATAAATTGCATGACAGCCTGCGGACAGTGTCAAGGTTTGGAGTGCACAAATGCACCAAAAAATGACGTCAATATCGATGACAGCGAAAATGAATATGAAAGTAGTGAAGATGGAGATGGAAACATTTTTGAAAAAATGTTTTTTTTTATTTGACTTTTGATATTATTTCTAATTATATTAGTCGAGTGTAAAAAGCACTAATATTTAAACTTTAAATGAAAAATTATTCAACAGTAGTTAAAAATATATTTATTATGAAAGAAAATATTTCAAAAATGCTTGTTTTTTTAAATAGTTATACTAATAAACAAGTTTTTTTTATTTCAGTCTCAATATCAACTATATATCTAATAAATTGTTAAGTAAAGGTGTGTTAATATACTATAAGTATTAGCCTATGTAAAAAATATTGTAAAAAAACTGCTGACATCAGCATTTGAAAGATTTCTGAAGCACATTTCATTTTTTTAAATTTTAACACATTAGGCTATATCTGCGCAAAATTTCATAAAGACTAAGCAACTTTATAACAAGTTATTACAACTTATTGACAGTAGACACGACGGTTTTTTTTTGTATTTTCAATAAATTTGAATAAAAGTGAGGTGAGCTAAAATAATCATAACTTTTTTTGCCCAATATGGATTTTGGATATGTTAAAGCAGATAAAATTACGCTTCGAATGATACCAAAGTCATCTTTATCCAAATTTTGTCCAGGTTGGACCCTAATTTGACTAGACTAAAAGTTTATTTCTCGGATTAAAAACCGATTCTTGATACGAGTTAGGGCAAAGTGACCTAATAATGGCCGGGTCTTATTAAGAGCCAAATTTGGGTCAGCTTTTGTTACATTTATTTACTTGGCGGGACATTTACCTAGTTGATTAATATTATTTCGTGTTTCTTTGATATATCTATGTTTTATTTGAGCTTTTATAAATTTTTCTATTAGTCTTGATTTTTTAGAAATCTTATTTTTGTCAAGGTTAGTAGAAGTAAATATTTTATACCGGTGTTGCGTTAAAAAAGTTAGTCGTTAAAAAAGTTAACAAACAGTTCTGCGCATGCGTTTCGCATGCGCAGTACGGTCAAAGGAGCGTTCGTTAGGGAATGAAATTAGACGTTAAAAAAGTTGCATTGTTTCATTAGGGTATGTAAAATAATAAAAATTAGTGTATACTTTATATTAAAAATGGCTGTCCATGTTTACTCAGTTGATGAAATTATTTTATACTTTATGTTAAAAATGGCTGTCCATGTTTACTCAGTTGCTGAATTTATAAGCTTTACTACTGATATATGGACCAGTAGTTCAAATGAAAGCTTCATGAGCCTGACAGGTCACTGTTTAGACAATACATTTAATCAGAAAACTGTTGTACTTAGAGTAGCTCCATTTCCTGAGCGGCATACAGCAGCAAATATTGCTGAATTGATTGAAGATATGGCTGAATTTAAAATATCACCTTCAAAAATTCATTTAATAGCTAGAGATAATGGTAGAAATATTGTCAAGGCTATTAAAGATAGCCCATATGGTAGTATGGCTTGTTTTTACACACACTGCAACTAGTAATTAATGAGTGTATTTTTGAACAAACAGTTGTCAAGAATGTCATTGCAAACTGGCATTCAATTGTTGGGCATTTCAGCCATTCTCCCCAAGTCTGCCCTAAACTTAAAGCTCTTCAAGAAGCAAACAATGTTCCTAAGCACAAACTTATTTAAAATGTTCCAAAAAGGTGGAATAGTACCCGTCATATGTTAGAACTAATTTATGATCAAAGGAAACCTCTAACCATATATGCACTTGAAAATGGTAAGCTTCCTTTATTAAATGCAAACAAATGGATGATTATTGGACAGTTTTGTGTTTTGCTAAAAGATTTCCACAAAACAAGAGTTCGCTTGAGTGAAAGAAATTCTATTGTCTCAGATATTATACCACAGATACAGTTTTTAAAACATTTCATTAATAAACCTTTAATAGATGACAGCTAATTCAATGGAGAATAGTTTCAAACAATATACTGATAACTATAACATCATCTTGTCAATATTTCTTGATCCCAGATTCAAATTAAAAATGTTCAAAAATGAAAACACCTTTTCAGCTGCTAAAACAAGTACTGAGAACATAACCATTCAACTTATTAAAACCCATGAAAATATAAAAAACATCAAAGTTACTGAAAATGATCGGTCTGCAGCTTGTGACATTGAAAATATTGACTCAGAATTAGAAAATAATGGTACATTACTAAATGAATAGAAAGATATAGTACAAATGGGTTTTGATAATTGCTTTGAAGAACTTGTAGGATTTAGTTCTAAATAAATCGGTCAACCACAAACTTTAATTTCAAATGAAACTTTATTAAACAAAATTCAACACAACTCAAATGAAGACCTTATTGACAAAGAAAGCAATCTTTTGTTGTGGTGGAAATCACAGAAAACCAAAATGCGACTATTAGCAAAGCTTGCTTTAAAGTATTTAAGCTGCCCACTGTCTTCTGTGGAGAGTGAAAGACTTTTTAGTATAGGTGGAAATGTATATACTGCAAAGAGATATAGCTTAACAGGAGCTCATGGTGAAATGTGAATATTTTTGAACTATAATATGAGAATTTAAAAATATTTGATTTTGTATATATTACTATAATTAGTATAGTATAATTCTTTTAGAAGTGAGTATCTATGTTCTATTTTTTCATGAAATATAATTTATTTAGGAGTTTAAAAGCTTTGATACTATGAGGAGGTCAAATGAAAAAGAAAATGTCATGAGAATTGTATAACTTTGTAGAATTAGAAAATTACAGGGAAAAAAAATTTGGAAAAAATAATTGCAACTCTCTTTGAGAGCTTTTGCTCAAAAATAAAAAAAGAATGCTTCCCAATGCCTTAATCAAAATATCAAAGCATATTCTGTTGTGGATTTGAGGGTTGTGCAAATTAAAGAGTATTGTAGCCAGGGTAACTTTGGTCAGTTTTGGCAGTTTTTCTTAAACATCTCTGAATCTTATTAACATTTTACAGTTTTCTCTTGTGGTAATAACATTATAGGTCTTGGCTATAGGCCTCTATATTTATTTTTTATATTTTTTTATTACAAATATTTATTTTTAAATGCCGAAAAGTGACCAATGTTACCCCAGGTTTTTATCATGTTTGATCAATAATACCCCTGCTATGGGGTAACATTGGTCACTTTTTGGAGTTTTAAAAAATCATCAGCCCTTAAACACTTAGAGAAACATGAAAAGAACATTTAAATGGACAAAAAATTTTGCAACTAGCTCCCTGTTATTGTGCAAAAGTCATTAACAGTCATTTTCTAGTAGGTCATTATCGTCATCTGAGAATGATGACACTTGTTCAACTCTTGTCCTTTTCTTGTTATTCTTGGTGTTACTGTTATTCTTGGTGTTATTGTTATTCTTTGATGTGGTAGGAGTTGTGTTATTCACCAGATCTTGCGGTGTTATCGCTTTGCCAGGTGTGATCTTTTTCCCTCTGGTGCGATTTGTTTTCCCATCCTGTCCACAATGTTTCACTAATAGACCTTCTATATCTTCATTGAATGCTTCCTTAACAGTACTACCGGTACCTCCTCCAATGTCTTTGTTAACCTGTGGCAAACGCTTCATGACCATTTCTTTATCGAAGGGAAATATTCCACTAGCCTTGAAGTCAGATCTCAAATTATCGCTTTTCAATTGAGGTTGCAGTAGAGCAAGAAGACCGAGGAACTGATTTTTTGGTATTGATTCTTTGATGCGCGTTTCTATTTTTAGCGGACGGAAAACAGCAACGTCCAGCGGTTAAAGCAAATGGGAAGCGTATATTCCGAACTTTCGACTAGCCTTTCTCACGCTTACTCTTCCAGTTAAACATTCTTTTATAGCATTGGACGTTTCTTGACTGTATGAAGTTGCATATGCTCTTGAACCACGCTTTTGCTTATATTTCCTCGGCATTTTCACCGGCTAAGAATTCAAATGGTTCAATAAATGTATCAGAAGTGTCAAAACATGCCAAAATAAACTCAATGTAGTCTACGAAGTAACTGTGCGATATTCACAAAAACTGTTGGTATACCAAATTTGTTGATATAATAGTCGATACATATTGTTGATCTCTAACAAAATTAAAACATGTTATCTTTGTTAAATTTTAAGAATTTAAAAAAAAATCAACATTTGACCCCGGTCAACAAAGTCACCCCGGCGACCAAAGTTACCCCGGTTGACGGTACCATTTTGAATACTTTTTTAACGGGCAAACTTTTTTAACACCGTAAGGCATTAAAAAAGTTGTAATTATTTTGCGCATGCGCAGATTTCACATTTAATAAACTTTTTTAACGATAAACTTTTTTAACGCAACACCGGCGGTAGTCATTTTTGTTTCTTTCAAGCAACTTTGAGACGCATTTCGATGGCTCCGCGCAAAATCGGACTATCTGCAATCTCCGCCAAAAACAAAATTGGCATATCTGCAATCTCCGCGTAAAACAAAATTGGACTATCTGCATTTTCCGCCAGCTTTATTTTTGAACTATCTGCATTCTCCGGGCGTTCAAAGTTTTTATTGCATGAAATTATGCGCCTTGTCAAAATGTGATTTCACTACAAATGGCAGATCTCATGAAATAAGTTGTTAATAAGAAGACAGTAATTGCATTATTTTCCATCTATTCCTGAGATATAAATCTGTTTAAGTTTTAACACAAAGTTTCACTTACCACATTTGATTTTGTTTAGAAGTAATTATTTTAAATAGTTATGGCATATGGTATGTTAATGCAAATGAAAAATTTACAATATTTTTAGAACATCATTTTAGCAGCTAAAATAAGAACAGTCTGCATCTACTTTAATCTCAAGTCTGAACTTAGTAAGCGTATACACTTCATGAATTGATCAAAGTGTAGCTGATCGCAAACCCAATTTTATATATTCAAATTTAATTTGAAATTAAAATGCTGCTGGATTAAGAAAACGTTTTACAGTTTTACGAGGCTTATTCGAAACATTGTTTGGTGTCTTTCAAGTTTGTCTATTTTCAACAGAAAAAAAAAAAAGTAGTGTTACTGTGTTATCTATATTATATAGGTATACTATATAACATATAGCAGTCAGTCATGTTTTGGTTAAATGTGAAAATAACAAGTTGGTTTGTTTAGCTTACAAAATTAATTAATTCAAGTGTATTATTGCTATCGTCAAATAAAATATGTTAGATCTTAAAAATATGTTAGGACTACAAAATTATAGATGTTTTTAGATAAGTTGTGTTTGTATGTTAAATTATAATTTCTAAAGTTAAAAGTTACCTAAATGTGACTATAATTTAAATTCAAGTGATTAATATTGTCTATTACAAATGTGATAATTTATTATATTGGGTATACTGTAAAAGTAATAAAAGCCTGATATTCAGATCAATGTGCAAGTTAAGGATATGTTTATTTAAAACAGCAGTTTTTTGTTATTTTGTAATTATTCTTTTATAGAAAAAATACAGCTATTTTTGATTGTATCATAGTTATTACTATCATAGTAAAAAAATTACAACCCTTTTTTATATATCATTACATCCCAAAGTCTTGGATATGTAAAAATTATCAAATATAATTGGACCAAAATTGTTTGATCATCACTGCAGTTGAGGTGATATCTGATTAAACCAATATTTAATGGTTTAGAGCTCAAATCCAACTGAACCTTAGGTTCAGTTAGATTTTGATCCTAATTATTGATAAACCAAGTTTAAGAAAAGTTGGAAACCATAATGTTTAATACTCAGGCATGAGTTTTTAACTAGTTTGTGTTCAGTTAAGTGGCATCTCCAAAAAAGAATGGTTTTAAGTAGACAACAAAGAAAACTCCACATAGTTTGATTGCTTAATGAACAAAAATAGCTTAATAACAATAATTTTGTTAGTTACGATCAAGGTTACAATATATATATATTTATATATATATATATTTATATATATATATATATATATGTGTGTGTGTGTGTGTGTGTGTGTGTGTGTGTGTGTGTGTATATACGTGTATATATAAATATATGTATACATATATATATATATTTATATATATATGTATATATAAATATATGTATGTATATATATATATACATATATATATACATACATATATTTATATATACACGTATAGTATATATATATACATACATACATATATTTATATATACACAAAATTATTGTGATATGTGTATATATATATATATATATATATATATATATATATATATATATATATATATAAATTAGCAAAAATACTTATCTAATTTTTTCTTTGACAGCTTGTTTTACCATCAGTAGGTTCATCAGGAAGTCTGATGAACCTAGTGATGGTGAAAGATAAGTTTATAAATATATAAGGTTAATATATAACATGTTAACTAATGATTAATTTGTTAACCTTCCTGATTACTTATTGATGGTGAAACAAGTTGTGGATGAAAAAATTATTACTGCTCTGCTCTTTAAGACCATTGAGCACTCTATCTATAGAATACACTAACATAGTTTATATATATATATATATATATATATATATATATATATATATATATATATATATATATATATATATATATATAAATGTATATATATAAATGTTTAAATAATCGCTATTTAAAAAATTGTAGAATTTTATAAAAAACTTCAAATATTTAAAGAAACACCACCAAAAATTTATGCACCCGAGAAACGCAGATAGTCCAAAAATGTATCTGGCAAAAATGCAGATAGTCCAATTTTGTTTTACGCGGAGATTGCAGATATGCCAATTTTGTTTTTGGCGGAGATTGCAGATATGCCAAATTTGTTTTCCGCGGAGATTGCAGATAGTCCGATTTTGCGCGGAGCCATCGATTTAACGAAGTATTCCTTCGGGTACGGCTTTATGATATATTTTGATCTGTTTTGTTAGTTTATTATGTTTATGTAAACTGTTTTATTTGTTAACACACGAAAGGAAGAAGCATAAATGTAGTCCAAACTCAAAGATCTCAAATAGTCTCATTAATAGCCACTCGTTTGACCAAATAAGAGCCGTGGCTCTTATATGGTACTAACGTGGCTAATATTAGGATCTTAGTGTAATTTATACTGTATAAACACTATAAAGTAAAATTGATTTCCATTTTATTTCAAATGCATCAGCTATTTAAATAAACATAACATATAGACAAGTACTGATGTAACATTAATTTAGTATATAGCTAGTAAATATATAAAATAGTAACTTATCTATACAATACATGTATGTATATATATATATGTTAGGGTGTCCCGTTTTTAGGGTCACATTTTATTTTGACTGCTCCTAGCATTTTTCTGCTGCGTATGTGTGAGAAAATGAGGTCTGTAAAGTTTTAGAGCTCTAACTTTATTTTTGTGACTACACAAGCCACCTTAAGTTTAAAAAATCATGATTTTTGGGTGAAAAAAGCCTATTTTTACAGTGCTTGTGTAGTCACAGTTTGAAAGATACAGGCTAATCTTATGTTGAACCATGTACTATTAACCCTCATTAGTTAGAAAAAAATTGGGAGCAGTTTGAATAAAACCGTTACTTAGGTTTGAAGTGAGTTCAAAGATACGCAGTTGACGCAATTCACCCATTTTTATGCGGTTCGACGCGGTTGACAAAACCAAACAAAATACTGATCTAATCATTATCAAATGGGTCTAAATCGATTTCTGAACCCTTTTCACACCTAATTAGACCAACGAAAATCCAAAATCGGTTAAAAAGTACTAATTATATGTTTAAATTTGTTTATATACTATACTAGACATTTTAACCACTAATTCTACAACATATTAACATTTTCTTTTCTTTCCACCACTCCCTTGGGGTCTTCCAGCCTTTCTTTTCTGGTCCACTGCTAGGAGAAGATCTTGCCTCAGCTCTTCATTATGGCCTCCATCAACAAAGTCCTGTATAAGCTTAACATTCCTTTCTGCAGCATCATTAGTTACAGGAATGTTGGAGATAAATTCCTTGAACTTTGTGTAGCCAGACAATCTGTTCCACATACTAGATGGAATCTTCATCCATTCAAGCTGCTGGTTATCCATTTTTAAGATGTTAAATATCAAAATGGATTCTGAATCAACAAACTCAGACAACCTGGGCCTCTCTCCTTCTCTGTCAATGAAACCTGATACATTAACCTTCTTATACATAAATGACAGAGGAACATTTTTCTTTGAATCATTTATCATCAGGATTCTTTCAGCAATTTCAGTCTTTTCCTCATCTGACACTCCAGGATCCAGTAAACTAAATGGGATTAAAGTTGGATGAAGATACCATGTATGGTTTGCAATGCTATCGAGACATATGGCTGCAACATTAGGTCTGCTCTGCATGTATGACTTCATCTCCCAGATTGCTTCTATGTCATGTCTTGGAGAAATTACAGTCTGAGACGAGGTTAAGAACCACTTTGCATAATACAATGCTACAAACTCAGAGATGGCTTCAACTTCTCTTTTTGTAGAAGCTGTGGAAACAATATCTGTCATTTGGCTCAGAATTTGCAGCTCCATGTAATATATAGCCTGTGCCATAAACCTTGCATGATGAATTGCTCCAGGTTGTCGAACTCTCAGTTGATCAATCTCTGGGGATAAATAGAATTGAACAATTTCTGCTAGCTCCCAATAATCACCTCTGGGTATTTTGTCTTCATCCAATAACTTTGTGATGATTACTAGGGATACTCTAGCAGCATTGTCAAGTTGTTGATTTACTCCATATTTGAATTTGCAAAATTTATTTTGATCAATCTGAATAAGAGAAAACTCATCCAACAGTTTCTTGAAGAGTTGATTATCTGGACCTGAGGTTGTCCTGAAGAGCTTTGCAACATTCTTAATATGACACTCATAGATATGATGTCTGCAAGCAAGATGCATAACAGGTCTTCCAAGATAGATGTTTAACCTGGAATTTACTCCTTTTTCTTTGCCTGTATTTGACGCAGTGGTGTCAAATACTAGACCTTTAATGTCTTCTTTGAGTGAGTTTTCTTCTAAAATCTCAATAATCTTCTCAGTATGACAAGCTCCAGTAGAATTAGTGACAGGAGGTACTCCAAGCAAAAAATGTTCTCCATCACAAGTTACACTCAGTGCTAAGCGTTCTCTTTTGAGTTTCTTTCCATCAGTATACTCTTTGACTAGCTTTCCATCATAATGAAGAATCATGTTTGATCCAGCTTTTGCTCTTAAAGCTTCCCTTGCTTCCTCCGCTGTTTCCTGTATGACCTTTCTGCCAATTCTGTGTAAATTGGATTTTGACATACCTTTACTGGAAAGTCCACTTGTATTAGCAACCTGCTTTAAAATATCGGATTGAGCTCTGATGCTTACATGTTTAACCTTCGAAATAAGGGCAGTATCTCCTACTATGCCAGCAGATGTAGATGGTTGTGGATCTATCTCATCTTTACTCAAGTCTATAGAATTAGAGGTGTCTGTTTCCTCTGAAGATAATTCTGTTTCACTTGAAGATGAAACCTGCAGCTCAGACTGATAACTCTGGTCATGATCTGCTCCAGACATTCTTACTCTTGCCTGTTGAGATCTTTGAGCAGAATAAATGTACCTTTTATCTTTTTTCCCAATGTACATTTTCCTGCAACTTCTTTGATCATTTATGAAAATGATATCTTCTGCCTTGTCTACCTGAGATCTTTTCTTATCTTTCTCTAATATTTGTATCACATCACTGGTCATAACATCAAAAAGAACAGGCAAAATATTGTCTTTGAAAATTATTCTTTTTTCTACTTCTTTAGTGTTTTGCCTTTTTTGAAGAGAAATCAATTTTTTGTGCTTGGCTAGCAATTCACTCATTTTCTTCTGTACTTTGTCCACTATGGATGTTGGAATTCCAGCTTTTTCATAAATAGCAGTGACCTTTTTAACCAAACACTGACAATTTTCCTCACAAATGAGCTTGAAATCATGAGAGAATCCACAGCAGAGAAGGGTGTTATCTTTGATCTTAGGATTTTCAAACTTTAAAAAATAATAATGCTCCAAAATGTCTTTGTTAGAAGGGAGTTGATTGTCATTCAACTTGTCACTTATACTCTTAAGAAGAAATATTTCTTTCTTTTTTCTGGTTTTAGCCATTCTGTTCAATTAAGTTTACTCTCTGCACTGGAGTCAAATAACAACTATAATATACAGAAGTTTATAAAAGTGTCCTATCACTTAAAGAATTATAAAGTTTTCTTTCACATAAAAAAGATAAAGTTTCTGAAAGTTCCAATAATAGTGTTCTATCACTACTTTGAAGCACTTTTGGTAATCCTTCAGTTAAGCGGTATAAAATAAAATTATTCTTTTGCTTTTAAAACGTTTCAGACATTTTTGAGACAATGCAAGAAAGCAAAATGATTTATAACTTTAACATATTATAACAGATTTTGGATTTTCGTTGGTCTAATTAGGTGTGAAAAGGGTTCAGAAATCGATTTAGACCCATTTGATAATGATTAGATCAGTATTTTGTTTGGTTTTGTCAACCGCGTCGAACCGCATAAAAATGGGTGAATTGCGTCAACTGCGTATCTTTGAACTCACTTCAAACCTAAGTAACGGTTTTATTCAAACTGCTCCCAATTTTTTTCTAACTAATGAGGGTTAATGGTACATGGTTCAACATAAGATTAGCCTGTATCTTTCAAACTGTGACTACACAAGCACTGTAAAAATAGGCTTTTTTCACCCAAAAATCATGATTTTTTAAACTTAAGGTGGCTTGTGTAGTCACAAAAATAAAGTTAGAGCTCTAAAACTTTACAGACCTCATTTTCTCACACATACGCAGCAGAAAAATGCTAGAAGCAGTCAAAATAAAATGTGACCCTAAAAACGGGACACCCTAATATATATATATATATATATATATATATATATATATATATATATATATATATATATATATATATATATATATATATATATATATATATATATATATATATATAAGAGCAGTTTACGTCAACACGAAATGTGAAAGTTTGCTATATTAGGTCTACATATAACTAAGGGCGACATATTTCGTGTAGACCTTAATTCAAGCATAATTTTTCTGACTAATTTTTTTTAGCTGATACTTTTTTCACAATCTGCGTGGTTTTCTTTGATCATTTATAGAGTTTCCATTTAATATTTTTGTTTTTGATTTAAAATTTCGCTAAAAAACAGCGTTTTATTGTTAAGCATGTATATCGTACAAATCCTTAAAAGTGAAGATTAGGCCTACACGAATATTTATAACAATTATTTATGTTATTTAAGTCTATATCAAAAAAATAAAAACTGTTTAATAAAGACTTTTAGAATACTTATTTAAAAAATATTTTGTTTTGTCTTGAATACGAGTGTGTATCGAAATAAACAAGATATACATTTTCTTACGCCAAAAAAAATTCAATTTGGCACGGAATCAAAGTTACGTCATTTCATAATTTAAAAGTAATGCGTAGATTTTTAAGTAATGAAAATCTTTTTTAAATTAGTTTTTTTAAACAATATTATGTTATATCAATGTAAACAATATTAGTTACACCAATTCAATAATTATCAAGGTTTCTATATAAATCTATCCACATCATCATAGTTTCTTTACATTTTTACCGCGCTTAACAAGAAATGATGCTTACAATGGACACTTCCTTGTATACTTAAAAACTGTGTTTAACTTAACACCAACCTGTTATTTCTCAACAAAATAATGCAATAACTTCATCCAATGTTACATATTTGTTCTATTGTACTTCAATAAGAATATAAAGCTGCGATATCGATATTATTTTGCAATGATGTCGCCTTAAACTGCATATAATTTCGAATACTTCAAATTTGAGATTAGGCTACTAATATACATTCGATTAGATAGTCGAAATTTTTGATGAATGAAAAGTAATATATATAAATAAAACATGATGAATAATAGATAAATTACAATAGGAATAAATAATAAATATAGAATAAATATATTGAATATACTATGTAACAATAAATGCACAATATGCAAAATGGTAAGAAGTATAAATTTATAAAATACGATATATGTATGCAAATCATAATGAATACATGATGTATATCGTCAATACAAATCAAATAAATATATATATTACGAATATAAAACAATTAAAAAAAAATGTTCAAAATTGGAGATTAGGTCTACACGGAACTAACAATATTTTACAGCGTGTCGCCTTAAACTGCATATATACTTTCGAGTATCTAATATTGCAGATTAGGTCTACACGAAATCATTTGAACAACTTACATACTTTCAAGTAATTATTTGAAAGAAATAAAAGAAAAAGTATAAATAAAATACAATAAACAATAAATAAAGTATAATAAATAAAGTATAATAAATAAAGTATAACAAATGATAAATATAGTAAATGATAAAAAAATATGATGAAAACTCAAAGAAAAATAATATAACATAGAAATATGTAAAAAATATGCCATATAAAAACAAATTATTTTGTGAATTGAATTAGATGCAAATAATTATACTATATGCTATATATTATAGACACAAATCAAATAAAAATGTATATTACGAAGATAAAACAATTTAAAAAAAAAAAGTTTAAAATTGAAGATTAGGTCTACACGGAACTAACAAATAATTTACAGCTTGTCGCCTTAAACTGCATATATACTTTCGAGTACTTAAAAATGGAGATAAGGTCTACACGAATTTTATACATTTTACAGCGTGTCGCCTTAAACTGCATATATACTTTCGAGTATCTAATATTGCAGATTAGGTCTACACGAAATCAATTGAACAACTTATATATTTTCAAGTAATTATTCGAAAGAAATAAAAGATAAAGTATAAATAAAATACAATAAACAATATATAAAGTTAGGGTGGCCTTCGATTTTTTTGAAAAAAACGGGAAAATTGGCAAAAAATACGGGAGTTTTGCTAAAAATACGGGACATTAGCTAAAAAAATTTTATTGTAAATATATTGAAGCAAAAAGTAGTTTTTAATTTGTTTTTCAAAATATTTTAAATTTTGTAGTTATTTTTTAAAAGTTCCTCAACATTTTCAGATAAAATTTATTTCTTAATGAATGACAAAAGTGCGTTTAAGTAAAAAAAATTGAGAATGCAATCTCAAGTACAACGTTATTGTGTTGCAAAAAAAATTTTTTTTGTCTAATTTAAAATTTAATTTAATGGCTGAGAAATTCAATAATAACTGTGAGATATTTTTTCAAATAAATTAAGTTTTAAAAATAAATTTACTTTTACTTTATATATTTTTCTTTTGAAATAACATTATTAAGGAAGGAAACATTTTCCTTAATTAGATTATGAAAATGTAAGCATTTTAATTTAGACTTGTAATTAATTGTTGTCAATGAATCAATTGTCTAATATCAAGTCGATTTTTACATTTGCTACTTTGATACAACATCAAAACTGTTCCTTGACTAATTTATTTGATGAAAACATTATTTTAGTAAGACAAAAGAAGTTTAATTTATAAAACAATATTTTGATTTAATAAAATGACAAATTTAGTTTTTCAAATAGAAATGTTTGACGACATCATTATTTGCAAATTGATTTTAAAAAAAACGTTAAAATTTTCATTAAAAATTCAAAAGTGAAATTTGTACTAATTAATTTAAAAATACGGGACAAATGTGGTCAAATAAAGGACACGGGACATTTTGTAAAAATACAAGACTGTCCTGGCTAAATACTGTGAGGTAGCTAATTCTAAGTAAAACAAGATGTCGTTAATAAAAATAAAACCACCTAAAGCCATTAATTAATAATTTACACAATAACGAATAAAAAATGAAAAGACGCCAACGCCCGAAGCATTGGAACCAATATAAAAAGGGAGATACAAAACAGAAGAATGAGTTGGAGTAGGAATCAGAGAAGAATTAGTTGGGTTTAGTCGGTAAATGAGAGTCAGTCAGTAGTCAGTCAGGAGTTAGTTAAGAGATACGTAAGGAGGGGATACAAGACTCAACTTCAAGAATTACGAAGAGAAGAGTTGGTACAAAGTTTTAGGTTCTTCGGAATATAAGTAGACCGGAGGTTTGATTTTATAAAAGGGGTTTAGAAGAATAAGTATTTATATAATTTTCAAGTGTAGAGATTTCAATAACGATTACGGTATATTAAAGAAAAAGGACTGTTATTATTAGAGTTAAAACAAAAGTTTGCACGTAAAGAAAAGTAGGCGTGTTAACAAGAATAAGTCAGAGTGCTACACAGAACCAAGAGGCTTCCCCATATCCCCACACATTTTTAACCCGAACCTCCTAACCTATGCGAAATACCAAAACCCCATCCCAATTCCCTGAAATATACCCATAAGTAAATTATAAAAAGCCCCACCTCACAATACTCGCAGATGGCCACCCTAAATAATGTATAATAAATAAAGTATAATAAATACAAATATAATAAATGATAAATAAATATAAGGAAAACTCAATGAAAAATCTAATATAGAAATATATAATAAATATACTATATATATAAACAAGCATATTTTATGGATTAAATTAGATGTAAGTAAATATACCATATATTATACATTATAATTACTAATGAAATAAAGATATACAATCCGAATATAATACAATAAAAAAAATGTTTAAAATTGGAGATTAGATCTACACGGAACTAACAATATTTTACAGCTTGTCGCCTTAAACTGCATATATATACTTTCGAGTACTTAAAAATATAAGGTCTACACGAATTTTGTAAATTTTTACACGGTGTTGTCTTCAAAAGCATATACACTTTTGAGCAATTGAAATTGGAGATTAACGTCACACAATATAAATAAAATTTTAAAGCGACTCGTCCTTAAATTGCATATATATTTTGAGCGTTTCAAGTTGCAGATAAGGGCTACACGAAATGAGTTTGTAATATCCTTCAGCGATATTCGAAATAATTTCTTAGCTGACTTTAAATAAGAAATGATAAAATCAATCTAAATTTAAAGAATCACGCATATTAACAAACGAAACAAAACTACATGAAAAACTCATCGAAAACAAAGACATTTTTATATGCTAGGTTTTATGTGGAAAACTGAATCAGAGCTAACCCAGCAAACATGTCAGCGTTGAATCAACGTTGAAAACCGGTCGCAGCGTAGAAAAAGTGTTACAGTGACAAAAACAACGTGTTTTCAACGTTGAAGCAATGTCCGTTTTTGTATACTAAATCGCGGTAAATTGAAACGTTGAATAAGCGTTGAAATTGTAACGTAATTTAGCTTCTCAAAATAAAACGTTTATTCAACGTGGAATCAACTTTACGCAAAAAGCCACTTTAAAAACGTTTCAAAATTTATGCTTTATCAACGTTAAAAATAAACCGCTTTTAAAACGTTACATTTTCAACGTTGATTTTAACGTATATTATCTTCTAAAAACGTTGAATAAAAGTACGCAAATAATCACAGTAAAAACGTCTCAAAGTTTAAGGTTTATCAACGTTACACATTAGCTGCTTTTTCAACGTATTTAAGCAATTTATAAAACAACGTTTATTCAACGTTACGTATACCAACGTTGAAAATGTGGTAATTAAAAAACGTTGAAAAAGTGTTTTTTTGCCAACGTTAATAAAACGTTGCTTTTGCAACGTTGAGGAAGTAGCACATTGACAATTTTTGTCTCATTGATGTAGCCAATACAAAAATAATTTGCCGTAATGGAAAGGCAAGGAAAACTAAATAGAATGCATGCAGATGGTATAAAAAAATATTTTAAAGCTATATTTTATAACCTATTTTTATTGCGACTAATTAAAAACTTTTAGATTTTATATCAAAGTGTATATAATATACATAAATCTCAGGGTAAATTCTATTTATTCAGGTTATTTTTGTCTATATTTTTATTTTATTTTAAGTTGACCATTTTAATAAAATGCTCAACTTTTTTAAAAAAGTTATTTCTTAGTAAGAAATAGTACTTTATTTTAGTAATGTTCAGATGTACAAAGTAATATCAAAGCTAATAAAATATAAGTCAGACTAAATTTAGTCTGTTAACAGACTAAACCTTAAAGACATATTGTGTGTTTGTTTGTCTGTATTATATATTCATGCTTTTTTTAAAATTTCACATAAATGTATATAAATATATCTATACAAAACGAATTTCAGCTCAGTCAATAGCAAACTTTGGACATTTTTTAATTAGTTGTTGGAGTAATAAACCATTAAAAAACTTTTGGTTGGAGGAGGTATTTTAGTGGGCAAACACCCTGTAGTAGAAAAGTTTTTCAAATTCCGCCTCAAACATTTTCAAAACATGACAGCTATTTGTATACACACACACACACACACACACACACACACACACACACACACACACACACACACACACACACACACACACACACACACACACACACACACACACACACACACACATATATATATATATATATATATATATATATATATATATATATATTTATATACATATATATATATATATATATATATATATATCTGTAAATAAAAAAAATGATATCTATTAAGATAATCTATTATAATGGTTTCACAATCTTGGGCTTTAGTTGTTTATTTTGAAAATAAGATTGAAACAGAGGCAGTTTCAGCAAGGATTTAATTTCACGACTACAGAGGAATCTGAAGAGGAATGTGAGTAATAATGTTTGTGAATAATTGTGTTTCTTTTTGGATTTGTCTTTTCTTTGTTTTTTATATGGTAAAGAATAAAAAAAAAAGAATTGTATGAATTTAAAAAAAAAATGTATATACATGCTTAATAAATTGCATAAGTTGCCCTGTTGCTATTGCTAGTTTGAATTTTTTTTTTTATATTGTCATGGTAAATTCATTTATATTATTAACTGAAAAGTTGATTAAAGAATATTATTTTATTTTATTTATTATAATTTGTCATTCTATACATAATTACCTTTTGTTTTTTCATCTTTCAATGTTTTTTAATTTGTTTAAAAATGTAAGGGATTTTATAAAAGATTGCCTTTAATTATATAATTATTTAAACATTGATTAAAGATTTTTTTGAAAGCAGGTATCGCAAATAGCAAAAATTGGTGGAGTTAACTTAAAAGATAATGTAAAACGTGTTATTGAGTGGAAGGTCATTTTTCTACACCTTTCCAAGCCGAGATGGCAATGGTTTTTAATGGATAATTTAAAAAGTGTTTGCGAAATATATTTATTATATTAAATATAATTATACGCTTTTTTAAGCATATCATTATATGCTTTCTTTCCTGTAGCATGAACGTTGTATTGTGCAATATTGTAAATATTGATTCAAATAATTACTAACTTTTTAGGCTGTTAACAATCGAGTTGCGCTGTTTGTTAAACATGAAGGGGCAAACCAAATCCACGAACAAAACCAAACAAAAGTTTGCTTTTTCAAAGACGAAATAGTATCATGTTTTAGTTGGTAATATGTTTTGTTTAAACTTTTTAAGTATGCAGATTTTTACTAATAGCATTTAAGCAAGAAGTTTGAATTTTATATTTTAAAGAGTGTCTCAAAAAGATACCCAGATGAAGCAGGGATTTATGAAGCTGTAAAATCAATTCTGAAATATTTGCCAATAAATTTTTGTAGAAAGCAGTAATCGGAAGTTTAGAGTTTTTTATTGACATTTTTGGATATGTGATATGATTTTATTTGTGACTTGTGTAAAAAGCTTTTTCTAAAATGTACGTTTATTTATTTAATCTTTCATTGTATTATAAATTGTTTTATTCAAGCTTTTCAAATTTAAGCAACTACAGTTGGCTAATTAGATTGCTTCAGAGAAACTGATGATAGTAAAAGTTTGTTTATATATATATATATATATATATATATATATATATATATATATATATATATATATATATATATATATATATATATATATATATATATATATATATATTTTTCTTTATAAATTTATTTATAATCATACTGATTCATTAACTTTTTTTTTTTTACATCTGCTCTCAAACCACTAATGATAAAAGTTTTATTTTTTGGTTTAGATTAAGTATCTCAATGATAGCCTGGCCTATCGATACGATATCCTGTAAATTTTATTTTTATATATTGTATAAATGTATATACAAACACTCACACACATAAATCTTTAAAAAAATAGTTATATTTTTATATATATCTATGAATTGTATATTTTAGGCTTTTTTTATATTTATCATTCTATATTACTGTTTTATTAAAAATCGATTTTGGAAATATTGCAAGTGTAGAGTTCAACATACAATTTTGTTTTATTTGCCAATTCAATATACATATATTATAGCCATGATTAGTAACGTTTAATTATATTTTGCGATATTTTCTACAGCGCATTTAAGCGTTGATTCAACGTTATATTTCAACCTTTATTCGATGTCTTTGAGTAACGTTAAATCGACGTTTTACTATCAACGTTACAAATCCTTGCAAAATGGACTGCTTTAACAACGTTCATGCAACGCTTTTTTAGTAACGTTTTTTCAACGTTAAGTTGCGACGTTTATGCAACGCTTTTTAAGAAACATTTTTTCAACGTTTAGTTGCGACATTTTTGTAACGTCTTTTAGTAACGTTACATATCTTTGCAATATCGATTACTTTGTCAACGTTTCCGCAACATCTTTTGCGACCGGTTTTCAACGTTGATTCAACGCTGACATGTTTGCTGGGAAGGCTAATCTCATTAGATAAATGGTGGATCCGAAATGTATTCATACTCAGTATTAGAAATATGCTCACAATTTAAATTTTTGAAAATTTTTTACTATTAATTATATTTATAATGATGATGGGATTTATTTAACTGTTCTATTTTTTAATGGTGTTCTAAAAATCATCGTTGTTATTGTAAAGGAAGGAAACTTAATCATAATGAGATTTCAAAAAAAAAAACTTCATAAGAATGAAATTATCTTTTGAAGTTTTATTGAAACACTTTTGTAATCATTTGTTCCGATAAGATATTTATGTTCTAACTTTCATTATTAATCTGTATTTTTTTAAAAGAGTATAGTTTATTTCTTTAATAGTAATCTGGGCACTGATGTACAATGATGCAATTACAGATGATACTGAATTTCAGTAATGCAATTACAGATGACAAAGAAAAGGCAATTTCGTTAATTTATTATTATATACAAAAAATAGTGTGATTTCGGTGAACTATATAGAGAATGTCAAGTTATAAATGGCGTCTTTTTTTATAAATAATATCCGTTTGTAAATATTATTTAATTTAAATTGGTACAAATCAAGGAAAGTGTTTTTAGACTCCAAATGTAGAAAGTCTATAACGAAACAAAATCACGGCAAATTTCAAACGAAAACTTTTCTTATAAATCAAGTTAAAAAATCTATAATTTCCAATAAGAAAGGACAATTTATAATTTTCAAAAACAAGTGTCGGGAATTACACTAAAATATTCTTTAATGCGAAAAAATAACTTTAAACTTAATCATGAAGATGTTATCAAACCTGTTTCAGAAATTTGCAATACTTAAGGCGCAACTGTTGCACTTAGTATTCAATTCATAAATGTTACTAAATATAATTATACCTCGGTAAAAAATATTCTAGAGAAAGAAAGAGTTTTAGACAATTTAGTGAAACATGGAAAACTTAATTTCAGAAACTATTTCATAAGGGATAGTATTTCAGTTTTTTAGTTGAATACATTTTGAATAGATTTGAATTATAATGTAGTAGCAGCTGCATTATAAAAAAAATCTATTCTAATAAAGAAAAAACAATAAAGCTATCATTTAATTTTTATCAAGAAAAATTTAGAAAGTAAAGCAGAATGTCAAGCTTGAAATTTTGCTGTGGATAAAAATGTAATATCAAATGTGAAAACAAGGCGTTCAGTTGAACATAACAACTTTAACTCTCTCTCTCTCTCTCTCTCTCTCTCTCATGAGTTCTTAAATAGATTTAGATAAATTGCGCGTTCAAATGAACAAACCCAAAAACGTAGCATTTTTATGATGAGTTTTTTATATTTAAGTTTTACTTTTCACAATAAAAAAAAACTAAGTTTTGTTTTGTTTGTAGCCGTAATAGTTTAAATGAATACTTTTATACATTTAGCTATGCTAAATTTTTATCAATATTCCATCAGAATTGATTACAGCGGCTTCCGCACATACAGATTTCCAGGTTTATTAAATTTTTATTTTTACGGGAAGCTAATTTCCTCTTACAGAAGTTTTTACTTATGTATAGAAAAAGCTAACTATCAATTCCAGGATTTTATTTGCTTCTGTATAAGCAACTATGCTTTTTCGTGTCGCGCTCCAACTTCTATGAGTATTATTGTTTAATTAATGCTTTCATTCTCTCCCTACCTGCCCCCGTGTTTTAAGACAATCAAAAAAATGAGAGTGTAAATGATAAGCTGAATGGCGAAACATAGAGTTCACACGAAAATAGAGTTCACGCGAAATATAGAGTTCACACGAAAAATAATAATTATGAATATATGGAAAATCACGTAGTTATTAAACATCTCCGTAATAGAGAAGTTTAATTAAAATCCATAGTTACAATGTCAAGTTCAAGGTAAAAAGAATTGGGAAACAGCTACCTGGAATATGTTACTTATGAATGCTAACATGGGCGCCGGCAGGATTTTTTACAAGGGGGGGGGGGGGGGGCAAAACAAAATTTAACAGTGATATTTCAAAAACTACATAAATGTATCAATTTGTCAAGTCATTTTATAAGACCAGTGACAACAAAAAATTAAAGAAAATATAAAAATAAAAACACAAGAATTAAATCATTGTTATTCAGTAAATAGAAATTGTAGTCGTCTGCGTTCACTTCCAAACTTATTTACAATTTGTTCCATAAATTCAGATTTTCTGGAGCGTATTTTTTCACAATGCACGCTCATCATGCAAAGGCCAGACAAACGCTCAGATTGCTAATAATGCTAAATTATACCTAAATAATGCTAAATTTTATATTAATATAATGATTAGTTAAAAAACATTAAATGATTTATTACATACAAATTAGACATATTCCAAAAAACAAAACAAAAATTAAAATACGCAGGTTAATGCAAGTTAATCAAATTAAATATATATAATTATAATAATCAACATTTAGCAAGCAAAAAACACAAGGTAATAGTATTATTAAAATGAATATAGCACAATAAATTGGAAAAAATAAATAAATAGAAATACAATACAAACAAGAAACATTTTGCCAACAAACAAAAAAACAACAGCATAAAAAAGTAAATGAAACTGACACATTGACATCTTTCTTCGTTAGTTCGAAGTTTATTTGTTTGTGTAAGAACTTTGTTATTGTAATTCGATTTCTTTTTATTATTATTATTATTTCCTCTCTTTTTTTTGTTTTCTATACTTCTCCTTTATCTATTGTTTTTTCTATTTATTCCTTTTTTATTTTTCTATGATCTTTTTCCATCATATATTTTTTTAAACTTTCATTCAAATATCTTTTTTTTAAAACATAAAATATGCCTTTATAAAAAAGCTTCCGCCATCGTGGAAGTCATTGCATTTGATAGTAATATTTGATTTTAAACGGTAGTAGTTTACATTAAAATGAGTAAACTATAAATGAGTTAAAGTTAACAGTTAAAAGAAATTTTATGAATATTAAGTTTGTTATTTTGTTTTTCCAGGAGGGGGCAACTGCCCCCTCTTGCCATTGCCTGCCGGCGCCCATGAATGCTAACTTCAATATATTCTATTATCTTTCGAAAAGACATTAAGAGAAAAAAATAACGGTATCTGTAATATACTCCCTAAAATGGACTCAAAATCATGCTAAGCTTCAAAAAAAGAAGGAAAAAAATTTAATTTAATGCTTCCATATTTCTTATAGCTAAAAAATTTAAGTTTTCCAGAGTTTACAATACACTTAACAAAACTCTTAGGTAAATTAAATCACTAAAACGTCATTAACAAATTAATGTTGTTTTGTTATGAGTAGTGTGTTTTGTCATGAGTATTATGCTATGTTATAACGCTGATAATAAATGTAATAACAATAATAATAATAATAATAATAATAATAATAATAATAATAATAATAATAATAATAATAATAATAATAATAATAATAATAATAATAATAATAATAATAATAATAATAATAATAATAATAATAACAATAATAATAATAATAATAATAATAATAATAATAATAATAATAATATTAATAATAATAATAAAAATAATAATAATAATAATAATAAAAATAATAATAATAATAATAATAATAATAATAATAATATTAATAATAATGTTAATAATAATAATAATAATAATAATAATAATAATAAAAATAATAATAATAAAAATAATAATGATAATAATAATAAGAATAATAAGAATAAGAATAATAATAGTAATAATAATAATAATAATAATAATAATAATAATAATAATAATAATAATAATAATAATAATAATAATAATAATAATAATAATATTAATAATAATAATAATAATAATAATAATAACAAAATAATATTAATAAATTTTAGAAACAGTAATACTAACAATAGGAACAACTTAAACAAAAATAGGTACAACAATACTAATAAGGCGCTTGTGTCAACTTTTTTAGCGCTGTCATAAAAAAAACATCTAAGTCGAGTTAACATAACTTTTTTAAAACTAAAAATATAAAATGGAAAACATCCCAAGAACTTTTATATTCCTAATTCATATTAAAAAATTAAATTACAAATAAATTTAATTACTAAAATGAAACTTTTTACAGCTTTTATAATGAACTAAAAATCTTTGCAAAAATAGTTTGTTCTCAGTGTTCGTGTACTCAACGTGAATTTGAATTTGCTAATTTGCCAAACTTAAAACAGTGAATGTAACCTTCAGTATTTTCCATAGGTCACATTTTTATGATAAATGAGTTTTTTATATTTAAGTTTTACTTTTCACAACAAAAAACTTAAGTTTTGTTTTGTTTGTAGCCGTAATAGTTTAAGTGAATGCTTTTATACATTTAACTATGCTAAATTTTTATTAATATTCCATCAGAATTGATTACAGCCGCTTCCGCACATACAGATTTCCAGATTTATTAAATTTTTATTTTTACGGGAAGCTAATTTCCTCTTTCGGATTTTTTTTATTTATGTATAGAAAAAGCTAACTATCAATTCCAGGATTTTATTTGCTACTGTACAAGCAGCTATGTCTTTTCGTGTCGCGCTCCTACAGTAGAATATCAATACCTTCTATAGAATATCAATACCTTCAATCTTTTTTTAAAACTAAAAATATAAAATGGAAAAGATTCCAAGAACTTTTATATTTCTAGTTCATATTAAAAAATTAAATTAAAGATAAATTTAATTACTAAAATGAAACTTTTTACAGCTTTTGTAATGAACTAAAAATCTTTGCAAAAATAGTTTGTTCTCAGTGTTCGTGTGCTCAACGTGAACTCGAATTTGCTAATTTGCTAAACTTAAAACAGTGAATATAACCTTCAGTATTTTCCATGGGTTTCCAAACTTCTCTTGCTATTTGATTTTTATTTGCATTTGTTTAAAAATATAGTTTCAAAGTGTGACCCAATATCAGTGCCGAGTTCAACTTTAGCAGCAGTTTTTTTACAAGGAGAGAAACGCTAAAAAATTTCATTCGTCATCTGTAATTCTTGTGATTAATAAGAAACATTTCTCGAAAGAACGAGTTACTATTGATGAAACCTAATAACTTGTTACAAATTATGGAAAAAAACCTATTTCGATTTTCGGTAGAATTAACGAACACCAATCAATTCGACGAATATATAAGGGTTTAAAGAAGAATAGTTTTTTGACAATAATTTATGAGTTTTAGTAGTCGGCGTTCACTCGTAAACATGCGCAGCGAGATAAATTGTTACACTCCTGTAACCAACGATTAGATTCAAGTTGCAAAGTGTTACGATTATGTATAAACCAACTGTTAAACAATTGAAATATTGTGTGCGTTTTTCTATTTGTTCTTACATAATTGTGACTAGATAATTTACAACGAACTAAAAAAGATGCAATTATTCGTAATTTAAAAATATAAAACGCTTTTATTTCAGAAACTGAAGTAAAAGTCTGCCTCATAATTATGAATGACAAGAAGAGTTAATTTATGGCTGTTCCGCAATTTTACTAAAAGGTAAAGAACTTCGCAGACTTAAAGTCATCTATAAGAAATGAATGCAGTATTATATATTTTTGAGTAGTGAAAATGTTGTGGGTAAATTATCATCTTTTAGTACTTGCTTCCAGATTTTCTAAACTGTTGATTCTTGTAACAGTAAACTAACTAGTAAAGTTCAAGAAAGAATTTTAAATTGAGATATCGAATGACTTCTCAAAGATACTACTGAAGATTAACAACACTTTTAAAAAAGCTCACAAAGGAATAATATTTGCGATATTAAAAACAAGGCAGCTGTTAGTAACACTTAGTTTCCGAACCAGAAAACTTAAATTTAACTAATGATATTTTGCATAACAGTTTGAGGAAGTGAAATCAGATTTTTAACCTAATTAAGAGTGAAAGTGGAAATTGGATTTAAGAACAATTAAGTAGAAGTAAATAAATTAAGAACGGGTTAACAAAAGAAAAGCAAACAAAGACTCTAATACCTTTCGAGTAACCTTTTACTGTTAAAAAGTTGTTATGAAGTTTAAAAGTCGTTAATTTAATAATTCATCTGCTTAATAAGTCGGTAAACTTAGAAGTTGGTTTCTATCCATCACTGGAATTTGACTTCATTCTTTTCAAAATGTTTCCGATTTACTTTAATTCTCATTTTAAAAACGTGAAATTGACTCCTTGAAAACGTTTAAATAGCCTTTAGGAGATATCAAAAGGCATATGTGACCGAAGAAGAGTGTGAAGAGTAAGAGATAGAAAGGTATTTCTTATTTTTAAAAGTTTTGTGTTAGAAAATTCGCGAGGTTATAATAATTTTGCTCTATCTCCATGTTTAAACGTTGGGAGAAAGTTTTTGATTTTTTCTTAAAGTAAAAATTGTTTAAAGTTTTAGCTGTAATTTAAAAAAAAAACAACAACAACTTATGCTTTAAATAATTTGTTTAAGCAAATTATTTAGAAAAAAATGTGTAAAATAAAGCGTGTTTTAAAAGTTATTATCGCTAACTAAAATTAACAACTCATTTTCTCCCAACTTTTAAAACGGGAGATAAAACAAAATAATTCTAACCTCGCGAATTGTTTCTTGATTTTTTAAGGAGTATTTCAAAATTACTGTAACCTAATATCAAGAATCTTAGAACAGTAATAAAGGTAACCCAAGTTGAGATTACCTGGTTATAAATGAAACCCATTTTTAAGTTATGTTTATTCTATATTTACTATCACCTTTCAAATAATTGGAAATGTTTTCAAAAACAAGTGTTTATAATAAAAAATAGACGTGGATTTCAGTTAAACATTGAAGCTTGAGCGTTAAAAAAAACACTTGTTGAGTTTTTAAAAAATGTTTATGGATCTCATTATAAATTTTGCCTAATTTCTACATTAGCTACTGTAATGTGCAAATTTGGAAACCGAATTTCATGGCATATAATTTGAATTTCTTATAAGTTTCAAACTTTGGAAAATTTTTTAAAGAGATGTAAAATCTTTTATTCACCTGTAATTTAACGTAGTTGACTGGATTACTTACAAAAATAAATAAAACTAACAAAAAATTTTATTTATCATTACTGTCATAAACACGCTCTCTTGGTTTATTAGTACAGTGAACAAAATTAAAATAAAGTATAATAAACAACTAAACATCTGCTTAACATGGTTTTACATTAAGAAGTAGAGAAATTAATGTTTTTTCTACTTTAAAATTATACATGCCACATCAAAAGCAACATTAACTTAAAACTTTATATTTAGAAATATTTTTAACTGTTTTCCGAAGTTCTGAGGACTATTGAAAATGAGTTCTACGGTAAGCAAATTTACTTTTTAATATAGTATTATTATATAGATAAAATTTCTTGGATAATCAGATATTATTAAATTTCATTACTTATCAAATTTTTAACATTACTTAACTGATTAATAATCAACTGAGTAATTATAAATCTGGTAATACCTGACAAGAAAATCTAAGATAATAAAGGTTTTGGATCACTAATATTTTCAAAAATTCAGCGCAGCATTCACTACTATCTCATCATAAGTTGTTACGTCACTAATTTATAAATTTAGCATAATTAAACTTTAAACGTTATTATTACTGATTTATATTACAGCTTGTAAAAGATGTTGCTGAAACGGACTGCATAAAAAACTATGAAGTATTTGATATGCCTATAAACTTGGTTTCCAAAATAAGTGAAGGAACATCAGCTTCAGTCTTCAAGTATAGCTTAGGAAACAAACAAACGGCCGTGAAGTTGATTAAAACCCAATTTTCTCAAAGAAAAACATTGCTAATTGCAACAAAATTAAAAAAACTACAACATAAAAATGTTGTAAACTTTCTAGGTTATTCTGTAAGGCCAACCGCTTTGTTTTTTGAATTATGCGCCACTAATATTGAACAAATGGAAGTCAATAATCTGTCTCAGCTCATTGATCTCCTAAATGAAGAGAAAATTTTTTTATTTCAACAAAGATTAGATTTTCTTTTACAAATGTCAGAAGGAATTGAATATTTGCACGAACACAATATAGTTCATAGAGATATCAAGCTTTCAAACTTTTTAGTGACAGGGCATCAGTACAATGTAACTTTAAAAGTCAGCGACTTTGATGACTTTGTTGATATAAAAGCAACAGTTACATGTAATATGACGAAGCCCAACAATCAAGGAATGACCCTTGCCTACACAAGTCCTGAACTGTGTAATTGTGAGGTGGAATCTCCAAACAAAAAATCCGATATGTACGCTCTTGCAATAACTGCATTCGAGCTTTTTAGCAGTTTTTCCACAGCATGGCATGGTGTTATACCATTGTTTAAAGATATACTTTTGCTTGATGCAATCAAATCTGGAAAACGACCAAACATAAGCCACATTACCGGTTTATATACGGAAAATACAATTAATGTGGTTATAGTTACTAACCTGATCGAGACTATATGGCAAGACAATCCAACAGCTAGACCAACCATATCTGAGGTAATAAAAAAAGAAAAGCTTTAATTTCACTTTCACTTTGAAATTTAGATATAAAAGTATACTAAAGATATATATAACAAGCTCATTAAAAACATTTTTTTAGTGGAGAGAAACAGTGTCAAGTATAATAACATCTGTCATGGTAGGTGACCTTTCATGTTTTAGCTATAGCATTAACAAACATTTTTATTGCAAACTTGTAATTTATTTAATTCAAAAGTTGTTTTTTTAATATGCATCCTCACATACCTATTCATTAAAAATTGACTACCACGCCCACCTTTATACTAGGCTAAAAATAAAACTTCTGAAAATTTATTTCATGCAATGTGAGAATAACAAGAGTAGTACAATATTCCAAATGTTATTTAACACAGTTCATTATAAATACTTATATTAAATTAGGGTGCACCAATTCAAGCATGTGACATAAATACATCAACATTGCAGGTTTGTTTTTTTTTTAAATAGAACATGCAAGCAAGAAAACTTGCAACTTCTACAGACTTTTGAGTAATTCACTTTTAAAGAAGTAGTTCTGAAAATAACCCTTCAATAGCACACAACTTTCTTCCTAACTATTTCAAAAATACAATTATAGGTATCAAGTAGCATTCAGCCATATCATGAAGAGAAGATAGTAAATAAATGTCAGGTAACAAACCCATTAGGTTACTAACTCAACAATCATAACAACAAAGAGCATTTATATAACTTAGACTTTAGTAATTATCATTATAATATTTATAATAATTAAAATATGTATTACAATAATTATAATAAACTTTATATTAAAATTTACTTTTGCTGCAGAATTTTATTCATATAAATCCAGAGGGAAAAAAAACAACATTTTGACTGTCCTATGTTTTTATATTGTAAATAGCAAGCCAATTTTTTAGGAGAAACTCAGTGATTAAAAATTATAATTTTAGAGAAAACGACTTTCTCCAATTGAGGCAGCAAAGCACTATATTTCATTAAAGGAAGATCCAAGTTATTTAAAAAGAGAATTTATTAACCAAACAAAAGGTCAGAAAACTTGTCAGAAAATATATTTCTACAAACTTTCTAATGTAAAAAAAATATCAGAATGAAATATTACATAACAGATATCAAATATGGTTTTACTTGTATAGGTTTTGGAGTGTTTGCATGCAAAAGCTTAAAAAAAGGAGAATTCATAGTAGAATATAGGGGGGATTTCGTTGCAAAAAGCACACTGGAAAATAAAGAAAAGTTATACGAAGAAACAAATGCTGGCAGTTATGTTTATGACTTTTTACACAAAAATATTGAATACTGGTACTAAACTAAATTTTATTCTAAAATTCATCTAAATTTTATAATGTTTTCTTTATTTATATTGATATTCTTTTAAAACAAAAATTTTTATTTAGCATTGATGCAACTCCATACAATGAATACTTAGGATGCTATGTTAATGACTCAAAATACTTTGCAAATGCATACATGAAAAAGATTTTGCATTGTGATGTTCCTCATTTATGTTTATTTGCTTTGAAAGACATTTGTGTTGGTGATGAAATTCTCTACTTTTATGGAGTTGATAATCTAAAGTGGCATGCTGAGGTTTTTTTTTTTTACTTCTCAAGTTTTAACTACTTATTTTTATATTTTGCCAATTATTTGCATTCCCTGGTGATTTACTTAAAATGTTACTAAAAAACCTTTTTTTAACTCAGGAATTTCAAATGAAGACAGAGCAAAAAAGAATATCAAAGGTAAAAAAACCTTTTAAAAATTTTATCCACACTTTATAAGATAATAACTGTGTGCACAACGATTTAATAATACCCAAATAAATTGTTTTGTAATAAACAAAGTTTGCTGCACCCTACCTCTAAAATCATTTTCACATTGTTAGAGCCATTCTGTTTTTAGGGCTATCATAAATTACACTTTTTTTTTTCTTCACAAGGATGAATAATAACTTAAGTGAGAAAGATTTATTTTTGAGAACAATTTACTGATTTTTTTAGTTCTAAAGTTAATTTTTGATTTTGAAGCATTATTTTCTTGTTATCTCAAAGTCAATTTAAAAAAACAAGATATTTTTGAAATTTTTTTTATATTCATGTTATATTCACTCTTGTTACTAAAAAAGTATAATCAAAAAGTGTTTATTTTATATGAGAAAATTGATCATTTTTTTTTATTGAAAAAAAAACAACAAACATTTAGATTGAAAAATTACAAAGACCGAAAAATGGCATAGGACCAGTTGAGAAAAGTGCACAGTTAGATAAAGACAAAGAAGTCAGAAGTGATGTACAGTTTAATAAAGTCACAAAATTGGCAGCTACAGATTGTGATGAAAAAGACAATATTCAAGTAAATATTTCTAAAAAAAGACTAAATGAATATATAACAAACATACATGATATTATTATTTAAAAGCAAAATTTTTTTGGCAAAAAAAAAAAACTTCCTTCACATGTTTTGCAACATACTTATAACAGATTCATTATTTTAATTATATTACTTCTTGTATTTAATCTTAAAGGTTCATCTGATGTACTCTAACCCTAAAAATATTCTTAATAAAGTAAGGATATTTTAAATGTAGGGAGTAATATTTTTTAAAACCTAGTATTTATAAGCAAACTCAAACTCATAATGAAAATTCAAAAGATATTTGACTAGATTTCTACTTTGATTCTGTTAATTCTATTTCTTTTTCAATTGTTATTATACTTTTTTCATCATTGGTTTTGGCTAGTGACTTTATCAATTATCAAAAAAAAAGAAAAAGAAAAAAGAAACATCTTTTTATTTTATTTACAATAGATTTTTTCATCAATCACCCAAGAACATCAAAGTGAAAAAGAGTCTTTACCCCAAACTCCACAGGTATACTGCTTTTGTAAACAAATTCATGCTTTTTAATATTTGAAGATTGATTAAAACTAATTGATCATTTGAGAGCAAAAATATTCGGCATTTCAAACTTTAATGGAAATATTTTATGTGCAACAAATGATATAGATTTTTAAAAATTTAATTTAAAGTCCTGTGATGAAGAAAGAATTGATACTCTAGAAAATGAAAGCACATCAAGATCAGATTCCAGTGAGGTATGTGAAGTTTTAACTTTAATTTACTACCACTTCGCATTTATGATATGATTTAATTTAAACAAAATGCTAATGATTTTTTAGGATGACATTGATTTTGAAGCTCTTAACTACAACTTAGTTTTAGAGGTAAATTTATTATTTTATTTGTTAAGCTGAAAACAATTTTAAATACACAAAATGTTTTTTTAAATACACAAAATGTGTTATTTAATTTAATTTTTTAAATGTTATTTGATTATGAATAACTTTTCCATGTTTAAAGTGATCAAAATCAAGTTAAGTTTATTGCTGTTTGATTTATTTTTGATTAATGTAGCAAATATCTTAATCACATTTCTTTGCAGATATCTGATATTAAAAATGCCAAAATAGCTTCAAGCACTTTTATGATAGATGATGTGACAGACAAATCTCAGGTAAAAATTAAGCTGACTTTTTAATAAAAAATATTTTAAATACTTAACATTTTAAAAACTAAGAAAAACACTGATTTTATACTAAACATAATAAATCTTTCTTAGCATTATATGAAATAAAATCAAGAAAAACTATTAAAAAAGAAAACATCTCTTACTTCATACTATTGTTAAATATTCTAGGTGGGTCAAAACAGCCAACCAACATTGCCTGATGAAGAAATGCCTAAAAAAGTTAAGGTACCTTTGAAAAATACATTTTTTTTACACAATTTATAAATCAATCTGAATAAAGTTAAATCCCAAAATTTTCAGAAATTGAAATTTAAAATTCTAAACTTTAGAATGTAAGAAAAAAGAAGCCACATCGATTTTGCATTTTTTTTAAAAAGTTTACATCATATTTAACAAGACACATAAAGCTTATGCACAAAAGTCATCCAGAAGTTGAAGTTGCATCATCAATTAAATCAAAGAAAGAAAGAGATGAAGCTTTTGGAATGTTTAAAAGAAAAGGGATTTTGGAAGTCAATGTAGCTGAAGCTGGAAAAGCGGAACCAAAATATGAAAGAGAACGAGAGGCTCAAAAATATAAAGAAGTTAGTTATTGCAGTCAATGCCTTGTGTTTGTTTCAAAACGATTCTGGCACAATCATGTGAAGTCGTGTCAAAAACACTCATGTCAAAAAGTTCTTCCTGTTCCAGTGGGGCTTCTAAGATTACCTGAAGAAGCAAGATTAAGTGATGAATTTAAAAAAAACATTTTATCACATTTTCGAACAGATAAAATTGGTCAGATTTGCCTAAAAGACATAACAATTCTTAAAATTGGTTCAGTCTTTTATGATAAAGAAAAGAGGAAACTTGATAAAGTTATGGAAGCAAGAAGCTCTGTCAGAAACGCCATGAGACAATTGGCACATCTTTACAACCTATTTTTACACTTCAAAAACTTACCAACACAAAGTAAAGATTCTAGTAGTATGTTTTTGCGCTCTAACTTCTTTGCCTTAAGAGAAGCAATAGATATTTTTACAAAAAAGGCAGATTCAGGCATCAAAGCTGGTTTAAAACAAAATTTATTTTATTTAATAAAACGTGCTGCAAAAGTTCTTAAAGCATTATATTTATCAGAAGCAAATGACAATGATGCTAGTGAAACTGACAAGTTTGTTAGTGTTTTAGAAATGTGGGAGGACTTTATCTTTGGAGATGCCACTTACCAACTAAATAAAAACAAAAACGTAAAATCCCGTAAACCATCTGAACTTCCAGTTGAAGAAGATGTGATTGCTTTTCGCAATTTTGTAATTACAAAAATGGCAGATTTAGCAAAAGATTCCTACCAATGGTTTGACTCTGAATGTTTTGTTGAGCTTCGGGATTGCGCATGTGCAAGACTTACATTGCTAAATGCTAGAAGAGGTATGGAATTACAACTATTGTTTTTTATACTATTTAACAAATTCTAAAATAATATCAGCTATTAACATCATATCATTTCAGGATGAACTACTTCCATATAACTTGCATAATCTTAGTTTTTTATAATTACAAATACAATTTTATCTAAGCTTAAGAAAAAAAAAATTAGAGCTTGTAACTGATGTTAATGTAATTTTAAATAGTGTTAATTTAGCAAGATAACCTTGTGGTTTTTTACTATAAAAGATATTTTGTAAAACATAAAGGTTTTCAACTAATATTTATGAGATTGACATAAAAGCTTGTTGTTCTCACAAACTTTGTGGCTTTAAAGTCTGTTTACTTCATTTTTTATGTTAATTGTATACAAGATCTTTTTTTAAAATCTATGCCTACTTTTTAAGTGATATAACAAGGTCAAGAATTATAACACATGATTAATAAATCAATAGTTTCTGCTAAAAAAATAAAAAATAAAAAAAAAATAAAACAAGAATCCTCATAAAACAGTATTTGAGATTTTTCTTTGATTAAAGTAAAATTGTTCTTCGAATAGAATATTAACAGATTTAAATAATACAAATAATTAATTATATTGGTAAACTAAACAAACCTAGTAGAATAAACATATGAAATGGTAGATCATTATTATAAATATATGGTAAAAATATAAAGGCTAAGTGTCAATAAATATCTTTTTTTTTTTCTTTTATAATAATAATAACAGTAATAGTAATAATAATAATTATTATTATTATTTATCTTTTAATTTATTTTATTTAATAATATCATTATAACTTTATATATTTTATTTAATAATATTATTTTTAATATTACTATTTATTATTACTACTATTATTATTATCTTTATTATTACTATTATTACTATTATTATTATTATTATTATTATTATTATTATTATTATTATTATTATTATTATTATTATTATTATTATTATTATTATTATTATTATTATTATTAGTATTATTATTATTATTATTTTTGTTATTATTATTATTATTATTATTATTATTATTATTATTATTATTATTATTATTATTATTATTATTATTATTATTATTATTATTATTATTATTATTATTATTATTATTATTATTATTATTATTATTATTATCATTACTATTATTATTATCATCATTATTACTTCTATTATTATCATTATTGTCCTTATTCAAATGTCTTAATATTATATTTAGTGTTTATATATACAAAATGTGATATATATTAGAAAAACAAATAAAAGGATAATCCAAGTAGAAAAAATTAAAATTTTGAAGCTTTTTTTTTTATATAAAAGTAGTTATATAAAACAAACTTTAAATTTTATATTTGCATTTTACATATAAGGTGGTGAACCAGCCAGGCTTCATCTTGATGAATACCAACAAGCTATTGAAAACACATGGATAGACAAACAACGCTTGCTTGATCTAGATGAGATTGATCAAAAGCTAGTTGAAACTTTAAAAATAACTTTTATGTCTGGAAAAGGAAACAATCATCTAGTTCCTGTTCTTATTCCTCCAGATACCCTTCCAGCATTAAAAATTATAGCTAATAGCGATATAAGAAGAGAGGTAAATATACCAGAAGGAAATAAGTTTTTATTTGCATGTACAAGAAATTCTGAAGGACATACATCTGGTTGGAATGCTGTTCATAGTGTCATTCAAAAATTAAATCTAAAAAAACCAGAAAACTTGAAAGCCACTACAAATCGACATAGAGTGAGTACATTATTTTCTGCCCTTGATTTACCTGAAAAGGATAGAGCAGTATTTTTTAAGCATATGGGCCATTCAAAAGAAATAAATGAAAACACCTACCAAGTACCACTTGCCTTGATGGAGATAACTAAAGTTGGAAGACATCTTCTTAATTTTGACTCAAGTAGGTTTAACTTTTTATTATAATTTGAGAATTTATCATACAGATGTTTCATGTAGGAAAAAGAGCACTTAAGCTCAGCTCTTAGAAAAAACTAGAAAAAAAAAAAAATTTTAACTTATATCTTTTTGATTTTATTTTCTTAAAAAGATGGAAGTTGTTCCAAGACACTTAATGAGAGCTCAAGTTTCCCTCAAACTATTAATCTTGTATCTAACAAAGCTGATGTTGAACCTAAAAATGACATAGATAAAGCTTATGCAGATTCATCAGCTGAAAGTCAAAAAGGTAGTTACAGTTTTTGTTAAATTTGTGGTAAAGTATTTTATGTTTTCCTAATAATATAAGAAAAAGTCTTTTTGCATAAATTTGCACAAAAAGTCCAAACTTATGCAGAAATTTAAACATTTAAGAGCTGTTCTAATGTTTCTAAATTTACTGTTTTTACTTTAGTTTCCATAATATCCCATAAATTTTATCTTATATTTTGGCTAAAACTTTTTCATTTAATTCAGCATTTAATAAATAAAAGTACTTTGTTTCAAAAGTTTCGCATTCTTATTTAAATTTTAGCTACCTTTTGAAATCATGTAAAAGGTCAAAAATTACCTCAGTGTAACTGAATGATCTACATGAATGATAAACACTGTTCTTAATTTGACTGTCAGATTTTAGTATTGTTGAAAAGTATGGTTTTTTGTAACTTGTATCATTTGTTCTCTTAGAAATTGTGAAAAGAAACAAAAAGAGACAAAAAGTGGAAGAACCACAAAAAGATTTGGCAGGTATCTAATTATTTAGTAACAAATATAATTTTTAATTAGTTTTTTTGAAATGGTTAACTGTTTCAATGTTTCTGAGATATAAATAAAATTATCTGTAAACTAGAGAATCATATTTATAATAAATAATGTTTCCATAAAATTTGGCAGCCAACAATTATTGGCTTAGAAAAAAAACAAATATTTTAAAGCTTTTTAAAGATTAAACAAACAAAACAAAACAAAAAAACAAATGACTGAAATAAAAGAGAAATACCTCAAGACACATGGTGCTCCAGTGTTATTCATCACATTTTTATTTGCTAAAATAAAAAAAACAAAAACAAAACATACAGAATAAATGAAAAAATTAAAATATATTACACATTTTAAAAAAGTCATAACAAATAAACCAGATTTAACATGACTAAACTTCTCCTAATAGTTATATATATACTCTACACAAGTATCATGTAAACATGATAGTGGTGTAGAGTATAAATACATATATATATATATGTGTGTGTATCTTTTTTTTGAAAAATATTTCTTTTTTATTTTGCACAAATATGCTCTAATTATTATTATCATTTTTTTCATTTTATTTTTTAGAAAGAGAGTATCATGTTTGGGTGCAAAGAGATGAAAAAATACTGCTGGACAAATTTCAAAGTTGCATTGATGACAACAAAATGCCAAGTAATCTCCATTTTTAAAAAATATGAAATCTTTTACGCTAAGAACTATGCTTTTGATTATGTTTTACAATCTGAAACATAATCATGAGCATAAAAAATAACAAATAAATATTTTAAAACCATAGTTCTATATAAATTATAGATATACATTTATAAATAATTATTGATAATCTTAATTTCTGCTTAACTAATAAAAAATATAAAACAAACAAATAAGAGATATAAAAAGGCAATATTTCAAACTACATCATGAAAAAAAAAAAGATTTAGAACACTAACTGTTTTTTCATTTGGATGTGCTAGCAAAGAAGATCTCTAACTTATTTTTTTTTTTTAGGTAAACAAGAGTTGCTTGAGTTTTTGGAAGAGTTTTTGAAGGAAATTCCATATAAAACAGCTCGAACCAAACTTACAAATGAACGAATGAAAAGTTTAAATAAAAAGAAAGAACGTTTAAAAGATATTAACATTTTATAATCATAGTTATTTTTCCTTTCTTGCGATTTTTGATTCTATTAGGGATCCTAAAAATGAATTACTTGCTTGTATTTGAGTTTAGTCACCTAGATTTGCTTTAACACTTTGCCTTTGTCTAACAGATGCTTTAATTAATGCTACAGCAGCAAATAATCAGAATTGGAAAATATGTGTATTAACTTGAACTGCTAACAAACAAAAGCGCGTCAAAGATTATCGCATCGTGCTAATTTCTTTCCTTGTAATGCTGTTGAATTTATTATAAAAGTTCTCAAAGTACTTTGTTTTTTATTTCACGGCAACCGAAATTTTTTAAATATTTGAACGGAGAGGTCGTTTTCTTGTAATAGGGAAAGATGTTTTTGAAGCATAAAAGTTGTTACAAAAAGCCTACAAATCTGGTGGCGGATTTTAAAATTCGTTAGATATTAAAAGTCGGGCTCATAAAAAACTTAATTTTCATATTCAAGTTTTTTTTTTCGTGCCACGTACCTTTTTCCTCAAATAAAAACTTGTTCTTCTAATTTTTAATTTCAAAGTCAAACGATTTCAAATTTATGTAGGCTTATACAAACAAAGTGTTTTGCAAATTGGCTTAAATTTTTTTCAAAATGACAAAATAAAAATTTTTGATCAAGATTCAAAAAAGAAAGCTGACATGCTATTGTTTTTTTACATGGTCGCTTTAAACTTTTTCTATTAATCTTTTGATAGTGGCTCCTTTTTTCATTACTTGGTAATCTTTCATGACTTGTGACACAAAGTAAAATTCAAATGTAATATCATAATAATTCATTAATTGACCTAAGTTATAAAACTTAGTGCAACTTTTTTAACTTTACACATCTATCCGTAAAATAATTTTCTAATTAGGAAATCGTGCTTTGAGTGAAAATATTTCTTTATTAAATTTAAATTTAAGATTAGAAGCGAACTTTATATATTTAAAAGTAAAATTTTGCATGTTGGTGATAATTTTTACATTTTTTCAAACATGCCAGAATTTAAACAACATTTAAAAGAAAACTAAAACTGACTGCAACATAAGCTATTTGCTCATTTTTAAAAACATCCCAAATTGTGTTTAAACATTTTTTAATTATTGCAGTAAACTGTTTTCTTTCTCTTTTACCTCTTATCGTCATTATCCTATGATTTTCTTAAACATCATTTCATAATATCAGAAATTCTATTTCCTTTGTATTTGCATATACTAGTTGAGACTGAGGAGTAGCTGCCTCTCGGAAGAAATAAAATAAGTTTTAAGATTAGAAATAGTAAAAATGTTTTTGGGGAGATGTCTAGACTCACGGAGATGAATAAGTTTAATTGCTATGCATAGTTGACAAACATACACAACAAAACACCGGATTGTTTTATATATGCTTGTCTTTTTACAATGTTAACACGTACTAAAGTTTGATGAGCGCGGTTAAAAGAATTTAAAATTTAAATAACCCTAAAGAAACATTTTTGTATAACGCAGGTTTACAAAATGGTTTCTATGGTTCTAATACTGATCAAACCGCGTTTAAGATTTAATTCGAACCTTAAACGCGGTTTGATCAGTATTAGAACCATCCACTATGCCACGCGAACTTCAGGATAAGTTGTTGTTATTTTAAATATATACGCATTTTCCAAACAAAAACTTCCTTCACTGTATTACTGCTAACAAAGAAGACTAGACAACACTTACGAAATAATATACACAAAAATTTTTTTTTACACTAAATTTTATGCTAATAATAAATTGTAGGGGATGAGATGGGGAAAAAGAAAAACATCTGTGCTTTGTAATAAATATATGTCCTCAGGCCCATAATTGTGTCACAGTGGGGTTTCGAAGAGACTACAGCACTAACAGCCATAATCTACACCACCGTTTAAATCCACAACTAGGGTAAAGTGAGCACGTATTCAAATTTTGAAAGCTATTAACTATTTATTGTTTTAATTTTTTTCTTTCTCTTCTTCTTTTCATCATCATTTATTTCAATGATCATCTTAAATGCTATCCTTTCCTAACATCAAAAATTTTTTTTTTACTTTTTACTTTTTACATGTTGCCTAAATAAATAAATAAATAAAGCTGATTAAGATATTATAAAGATATTCAATTTTAATCGAGTAAAGATATAACTTTCAGAAATACTTTCGAGACAATTTTTTTCTCGTATGATGAACATTCAAGCAATTTAAGAAAAAAATAAGCTACTTACGGCTTCGTGTTTATTGACGTCCATTTACTGTTTGCAGAACTGTTTTCAAACTTTAAAAAAAAAATTAATTTATTCCAAACAGGATAAACAAAGTGTATAAAAGTTATAAAGGTTTATAAATAATGAGTCGTATAACATTTTTTTACTTTTTTTTTTTTTGCAAAAAATATCGACCAAGAGACAACATGAACATAATCAGACAATTCCGTGTATTAATTTATCTATTTTTTTTTTATTTTGTAATTCTTTTGATAATAACCAAACAAACAAACAAAAAAAATCAAAAAAATGCGGTTTCATTAATTCTTATTAACTAATTTTATAAAGGAAGTTGTTTTGCAGTCGGAAACATGGGACGCATTAAAACGAACTTTTATATACGTGTAGTCCTGGTATAGCTTTTAAAGATATTTTTTATTAAGGTCTACATAAAAAAATAGGAGAAAAAATAAAGGCTACACGAAGTTTTTAGAAAATATTATTAAAATTTTTTTTTTATATCAAGTTTACATAAAAGCTATAATCAAAGACGTAAATAGGCCAAAATTAAAATTTAATGAATATTTTAGCTAAAACACAGTGTCGCCCTTAACGCTGTTTTTTTACCATGTAGACCTAATAGCGCTCTTAGAAGTATATATATATATATATATATATATATATATATATATATATATATATATATATATATATATATATATATATATATAACTACTATGAATTGCGGATTCTGGCTCATTGACAGTTTTCTCCATAGTTAATGAATTCAAGATGGCGTCGTGTTTTTAATTTTCTGCAATCATGAATTGTGAATTCTAACGCATTGTCATTTTTTTGTTGACTTACCTTTTTGTCTCGTCGATAATCTTTCTGCACTCTGCGATCAAGCTTTTTGCATCTGTCTCTGCCTCGTGTTCTGGACTGAAGAGTTGATCATAGTCCATAAATGTAAAGCACGGTTTTATAATTAAAAGGTCGGGATAAAATTCCATCCGAGTTTTGCAAACAGATGGGAGCAAATGTCGTCGTAAAATCTTTTCTTGTCAACGGTCTTTAAAACCGAAAAATCTTCCAGGCGACATGGGTGATTTCTATTTTGGAGCAGCTGAAACAAAATGTACTGCGCGTTCATGAAACTCTTTCTTTTTAATTCTTTCGGCTTGTCTTTTCCGTACACCAGATCGTATAAGAAAGACAAATCCTTAAAATCTTTAATCAACTGCTCTTCCAGATATTCTATATCGTCTCGTTTACCGACGAGCACGTAATAGATATAGTTGGCATTTTCATACTGGTTCGTGTAGTTGAGTTGTTTTAAAAAGATCAAAATGTGTTCTTTGGTGATGCGAGAATATTTCACATTGGTGTTTTCAGAATCAATCAGCAAGTTCAGCGCCTTGAATTTTTTCTCCAATTTTTCAAAGACTTCTTCAGGAATCTTGCATTTTTGTTTACCCTGATATTGTTTGATGCATTCTTGAAAATGAATGATACGCGAATAAGTGTACTTGTTCACCGAATTGGATCGATCGCTGTCTTTATACGGAACAGTCGTTTCTAACATTTCTTGTTGCCCAGAACACAAGAGGCAGTATTTTTTATTGCTGTCGTCCATTTCAAACTGGCTCGGGTCATCGTTGATGCAAAATTTACATTTGGTATGCAAGACAATTTTTTGGGCAATTTTAATATCGATCCATTGTCGTTGAGAAAGCGTTTCTTCTACAATGGTAAAATATTGACGTTGAAGCTGGTTTTTTTCTTCGTCAAATTTAGCACGGTCTTCAAACGAAAGCTGCGTCTGCAGGATGTCTTGATATCGCTGGATAAGGTGGTTTGTCTTGGCGATGAACGTTATTTTTTCAGTCTTGCGTTTATCCAATTCGTCTTTGGTCTCCATCAGATGCTTAATAGCTTCATCTGACAGGTCGTGTTTGTTTTCTAAAAGAAGAAATATGGATCTTAAGTGCGTCATATCATCAATGTTATCCTTGTCAAACTTTTCCATAATTTTCGTGTTTAATAAGACAATGCTCATTTTTTAAATGAGAGCGAGTTCATTCTTTTAATTCGTCATCGTATTTTTCTATTCTACAGTAAACGATAGTGACTTAATTGAAATTTCTTCGGCGTATATATTGTGAAGATGTAAATTTTATATATCTGAAAATATATAAAATAGTTTTTAATGTGAATCTAAGAGTTCAGATGAGACAGGTTTTTTAATTATATATTTATAATGTCTTGCTAGCATTTGTTTTTGATAATTTAAATTTTGTTCTTTTTCTTCAATTCTCATTATGCGCATCTGATCATATTTCCACGACTCTATTTTACCTTTTTTTAGTTCATTTAATTTTTCTATTTCTTTTAACAATTTTTTATATTGTAGATATGCTTTAAACTCTCTACCAACTTCTTTGGAATCTTTATCAAGGTGAATACGTTTTCTGATATATTGATCATAATTTTCGGAGATGTATGTATGGTAGCTGTTTGATTCTTTATCAAAATATTTAAAGGAGTATGTCATTTTTTATAGCAAGAAAAAATTTATTTATATCATTTTAAAAAGTTTTTTTTCTTTGTACAATTTACAAGAGTTTATTCATAGAATAGCACCTAAAAAGGGAATGCTATTAAAGGGTGAGTTTGGTCCGAGCAATAATCCAGATCCAATAGATTGATAGTCTTTTCCATTTTTAACAAAGAGTCCTTCACCAATAGTAGGTTTCACCCAAGGTCTTAAAAACATTCCTGATCCTGCAGCAGTCATTTTCATTCCATTTCCATTCTTTTTCAAATAAACGATTCCTCTTCCTGCAATTTTATCAACCATAGCAGAGCCGGCAGAAGAACCTACACCTGCTAACAATCCGGTGGCTAGAGCTGGAACTACTCTTGTTGCAAGTGTGCTGCCTAACATACCTAGTAACGGTAAAAGAGCTCCGATAAATCCACCTTCAATGGTTACTACTATGACTTGCCGATTCTGGCGCATTGACATTTTCTTTATACCACATTAACATTTTTTTATAATTCCGCATTGTGATTTTTAGAAATACCGCATTGATACTTTTCCTATACTTAAGGATTCTGGCGCATTGATACTTTTCTATACTTAATGAAATTCAAGATGGCGTCGATTCTGGCGCATTGACATTTTTATAATACTACATTGACAGTTTTCCATAGTTAATGAATTCAAGATGGCGTCGTATTTTTACGATTCTGGCGCATTGATATATTTTTGTATGCAATATCGATTCTGGCGCATTGACAGTTTCTATACTTAATGAAATTCAAGATGACTTACCTTTTTTGTGTCCTCGTGTTCTGGACCAAAGAGTTGATCATAGTTCATAAATGTAAAGCACGGTTTTAGTTTGTAATGCCCAATGGCTAGCGTGTTAATTCCGTCTTGCAAGATGTGTCTTTTGTCATCGTTAGCGCTGAGTGCAACTTTGTTGATTTCTTCGGTGTAAACGTTATGCTGATGAGATCGTATAACGTTCATGGATGCAAGCTTTTCTATCTTATTCATTAAGCAGTCTTTATAATCTTGATGAGTGATGTGTTTTTGAACGACTTTATTTTTAACCCCTTTGCATCTTTTCTCTTCTTTTTCATAGGTTTTGTAAGAGTAGAGCTTAGGACGAAGTCCAACAAACTCTTTAATTATTTTTCCACCAGCCTCGTCTTTGAACATGCCGATAATCTTATTATTTAACCCTACTTTAAACCCAGCGTTTTCAATAGCAGGATGGTCTTTAGAAAAGTTGCTCGTGTCAAATTTGGTTTCAAGATCGCCAGAAATGTCTTGATAAAAATCTTCCGTTTCGATTTCATAGATGAGCGAGTCAGTGTCAGTCATGAGTAGTTTCGAGCGATCTCCGTATTTAGGTTTGATATAGTTGTAATGGAAATCAAACATCAAAGTTTTGCTTATGTCTAGAACGCTTAGTCCTAAGTAAACAGGCTTGTTGTAAAAGAGTTTTGTTCTTTTCATATGAACTGCAGTAAGGTTTTCATCAAAAATGGTATTTCTATCATAATTAGACTTTCTTGACAATTTCAAGACTTCTTTTCTTGTGGTGATTAGTTTAATATCAACATGCTTTCGAATATTCTCCATGGTTTTTCCAAAGACAGAGTTATTCATGAGTTTAAAAAATTCTTTTTCAAACTCGTTTTTAGCTTTTGCTCTTAATCCAGTGTTGAGATCGATGTATTGTTTCATGAAGGGTTCTTCTTCAAAGGTGACACCTCGATGAATTTTAGTAGTGATCAATCCAAGTCGCTCATAGAGTTTTAGGTTTTCATGATGAATGACGTATTTTTCTTTGTTGTTTAAATTAGGAACGAGCTTGTCCACTTTATTAATTTTTAGTCTTTCAGGAGCTAAAGGATAGTCGTTGTGTAAATCGTGTAGGCTTTTGGGATAGGTTAAATCGACTTCGAGAATACAAGGCATGGATTTCCAATTAGCAAGCTCCTCTTCAGTCATCCATCTGAATCCTCTAAAAGGAAGAGGCTTACACATAGCCCATCCATATAAATTATTTGCGTCTAAATACTGAATGAATTTCGAAGGTTGTGAAGGATCATAATCACTCATGTATTTGTTGTTAGCAGTTGCATGTCGTTTGCTGATCATGCAAATTCCACCGCGTATCCCTTTTTCTATCATATTAAGCATATCAATATCAGACAGAAGCTCTAACCGAATTCCAGTTAGTTTTAACATGGCATCCCAACCCAAACCAGGTGAGGTGTAATACCAAGCAGGATCAAGCTTGTAATAGGTGCGGCACACGTCTCTGAAATTTTCAAAGATATCAGCAAGTATTAGCACGTCAGACATGTTGTACAGTTCTTGGTAATCTTTAAACGTTTTACATCCAAATACATTCCAAACGTTTTGAGCATGCGCATAGTCTTCACAGCTTATTCCCTCATCATTCAGTTTGGAATAGAATGCTTCAATAGGAGGTAATTGCGTTTCGGAGAACTTTTCAATCGAGTCCACCCAGTCATAAGGGTAAATACCTTTTTTTCTTAATAAATCAAACTTTTCTCCATAGTAATATTGAGCAACGTTTTTGCATTGGTCGTTGTTTAGATTTTTAGCTAGATCTTCTAACTTGAAACTCATGAATCTGTAGCTGTCAATAAACCTCAATTCTTTCCATACTTCCTGAAGTTTACCTTTCTTATTAATAAATTCTCTTACTTTGATTTTTTTCGAGAAACTGATATATTTTTCTTCATTGTTGGGTATGCAATTGAGCTTTCCACCTAATTTCTTGATGAACAAATGACTGTCATAACCGGATAAATTATGGAAAATGATGGGTATGAATTTTGGAAGTTTATAATTCAAGTTGCATTTGTTATGAGCAGCTCCTCGATACTTTCCAGTTAAATGACAGTGATCCCACACTTTGTCACTGTTAAGATCTGATTCACAAATATGACATAGAGTTGCAGTCTCAAAATTCTTTTCATCCTCATCCGTTACCACTTTCTTTTTTACTATATCAATCTTGTCGAGAATCTTTATAAGGTCAGCTTCAAGCATGGTTATAAACTTTTGAGCTACGTCATCCTCTTCGCTTTCAGCTGTGTACATGACTGGTTCTCCTTTGTAAAGGCTATCGTCAAAGCATTTGATATAATAGCAGAAGGAGCTTGGAACGTGCTTTTGATATTGTTTGGTGTACGACTCTTTATGATTATATTCAGTGTTATCCTCGATGGGTTTGATGAAACTTTCAAAGTCTGCATATACAACGTATGGAACTCTCATAGACTTGTTATAGTTTTTAAAATGAACGGTCGTTCCTTCTTTAGGAAGTTCGATTCTTACTGCATCGTTGTCATAGCAATAAGGTTGATGCTGTTGAAGCTTTTCTTCCTGGTCATAACCTTGTAAGCAATTTCTGCAATAATACATTTTGTGCTGATGATTTGATGTTTGTGTAGATAATAACCGACTCAAACTTTTAATGAGACAGTAATGGTCAGTGTCTTCGTTTGAAATAAGCAACAAATCAATGCAGTGCTTTCGATCTACAAAGTCAGATATTTTCAAAGGGTAAAGTTTTTTATTTTCATACCCAAAGACGTTGATGCTAATGTCTGGATTATTTTTCTCAAACTTATTGATTTTATTAAGCTTGACAGGAAACTCTATTCCTTCCCAATTCAGTTCTTCTGATTTTAGAACCAAGTCTTTATCAATTCTTTCGTTGTCTCTATTTTTAAAATTCAACGCTCGAGTGACTGACCATTTAAAGCATTGATCGTCCTTGTTTTCCATGTTGATGATTGCCTTTTTGTCTTTCAGCTCTTTAGACAGTTCAATATAGGAAGAACCGCTGAGAGGTTCGTAATCAGTAAAGTTAATGTCCATTCTTAAAATCTTAGATAGGATACTATTAGATCCTAAGGCATTGTATTTAACACTATTTTCCAAGACTTTTCCTTCCATCTCACCCATGAGCTCTCTTACATCTGTAGTTGTTAGAACAATCTCCGATCTTGATGAAAAGCTTGCTTCCCGAGTCACTTCTTCACCAGTCATCATGCTTACAGATTTCATTTCACACGTTAAAACAATTCTTACCTTTGTATTTCTTTCCCCTTCCATGGTTTGAATGGCAGACTCTCTCACCAAATTAAAAAAGGTTGCAAGGTCGTTATATCGAGAAGAAGGCCTATAAGAAAATTGTCTTACAGAACCCTCTGCCGAATGTTCAGTCATTTTAAACTTTACTTTAATTGGTTTTACCACAGGTTGTTTATACTCTGTTTTTGATACAAGCGATTTGATAGACTTTATCTTTTCATCGATTTTGTTCACTGCTTTGCTTACCTGATTCTTGACTACTTCGGGAACGTAAGGCTCCACCCATTCTTTAACATCATTTAACTTAGTTTTAACATAGGACGCCACACTTTTTGTAGTTGTCTTCAGACTTGAAAAAAATGAAGGTCTAGGTGGAATGACTGGTTTTGGTGTTATAGCAGGTGTTAAATCTGAAACAGGTTCGTCAAGGATAGGTCTTTGCAAATGAATTGGTTTTGGAGCAATAGGAGGCTTTCGCACAACAGGTTTTGGAGCAATAGGAGGCTTTTGTACTGCAGAAGAAACTATCCTTACTTTTGTTGGCTTGATTGAAACTTTTACAGCCGGTCGAACAAACCTCACCACAGTAGGTCTACGAAAAGCAGCAGGAGCAGAGACAACTCTAGGAGGTTGTAAAACCATTAAAAGATCACCCTTTCTCATTTTAGAGTAACCTCTTATTTTTTGCTCTTTAGCAATTTCTTTTAATTCTTTCAACGTTTTGTTTTCCATTTTATTAACACAAGATTTTTATTTAAGCCATTTTCAATTTTTAAATTTGATATATATCAAATTTAAAAATTTCTACCTCCAGAAATCTCATATTTGTAACCATCTATCACTTTTCCATTTCTGCATTCAAAGTACTGCCAGCTATGTCCTGTCTTTTTATGAGTCTCGTAAGCAGACTTGTACTCAGTCACCTCACCAGTATCCACATGAGTTATTTTTAAATTTAAAGGATTATTTCTAATTAAACCAAGTCTAGCATATTTTGGATCAAGAGGTTTCTTTTCTTTTTTCTCATGTATTCTAGGTCTGCCAACAGGTTTCTTGTCTTTCGAGTTTTCCAAAATGACATCTTTATCAATCAGATTGTTTTCAATCGCAATCATCATGAGTGACATTTTATTGTCTGACGTTTTGGAAACATTATTTTCTTTTAACAAATTTTTCAAAAGTTTTCTTGTATATTTCATCTTTTTTATTTGTAAAGATTTTTTTTAAATCAAATTCGATTTTTTTAAATTTATGTCATTGATGAAAATTATTCTAAAGTTTTTATATACAATATCATTAGGAGCAAGTGAATGATTTAAAATTGCGCTTTTTAGATTTCCAGAAATCTTTTTCTTCTCCTCGAAATCATAATCCAAACCAAGCACATAATTGTCAATCATTCTTAGCTTTTCTTTTTTAGGCAAGGCTTTCCAAGTACTGAGATGCTCTTTGATTTTCTTTTCCATTCGTGAATATTCTGTCTCACCACTCCATACAAGTAGGTAAAGCTTGTCTCTCTCTTCATCACTGTACTCTTTTGGATTATTAAAATTTCCGTTTTCAGTGGCGTAAACAGATTCATAAAACACACCTGTTTTTCCAAATGCAAGAAGCTCAAGATGTCTTTTTTTATTTATGTCAGTCTCTTTGATACTACATTCTAGAAAAAATGGAAAAAACTGTATCATTTTATTCTTCTTTTAACAGATTTAAATCCTTTTTCGGTCTACCCACAGGTCGATCTTCCTTCACGTCTTTAATCAATATGTTTTTATCAATCAAGTTGTTCTCAATCGCAAGCATCATGAGCGACATTTTATTGTTTGACGTTTTGGAAATTCCGTTTTCTTTCAGTAATTTTTTCAAATCCTTTTTCGTATATCTCATTTTTATTTTAAAAAAATATTATTTTGAAAACATTTCAATAAACAATATTCATTCTGCTTCCATCTGATTTAAGTCTGAGCAATTTATCGGAAATGAGAACGGCAAAGGCTTGAGTGTTTGCAGGAACGTTTGCATTGAATGTCGCTTTTATTTGTACATCTATCACTGAAGTTTTTAACCTCTCAGCTTGCTTGCTTACGTCAAAAACAAAAAGAGGACAAATGTATCTATAATTCATAGCAGATATATTGGGTTGAGCTATAATTTCGTTTGTTCCATAAAGTCTATTGTCAAACTTAGAAGCATCTCTATAAGCTCTTGAGTATTTGTTGTTATTAAAGTCTAAATTGTAATCCACAGCGGGATACCTTTCACTGTTTAAAGTGACATATATGTTCTTCAAGTCGCAGTGATTAAAGACTGCAGGATTCTCTGTTTGACTTCCAGATTTATTGGTTTGAAATCCAACAACAACATACCTAGGCCTTTCACTAGCAGATCTTGCGCTTAGCGTCCAACTAAAGTTGTTGGCTACAGGAACGGCAACGGTGTCGCATTGTCTAGATCTGAACGAAAATGGAACATCTACTTTTGATTCAATGATTTTGTAAAGATTGTTGCTAGCTGCCACAGAGGGTGTGACATGAGGCATAAACAAAGATAATTTAGTTAGATCTACTTTTCCTGCAGCTGTTGCTTCTGTTCTAAAAATAACATCACTATCGCTTTTTCTCACAAGAGCAAGTGTATGCTTAAATCCATAGAGCACTTTATCGTAATCATCGCAAAATCCAAAAATGTGTTTTAAAGGGATGCAAAACAAAAACGTTCCTTTTTCTTCAGTTTGCTTGATGATGTAGTCTTGTCTAGCTTTAAATCCAGAGTTGTTGACAAGATCTGCTAAAGCTGTTGTGTCTCTTTGCCACAGCTGATTCATTCCTTCAGACACTGGGAACTCTACTGGATATTTAAGATATCCAATCATGGTGGTAGCTTGTCCAGGTTCGTAAACGGTCTCCACCTCTTGATTCGACAACTGATAAGAAATCTGACTGAACATAAACATGATACCGTTGTTAACAAGAGTAACGACATCTGCATCAGCGTAGGAAGTTCCATCCGCTTTTAAAAGTCTTCCTTCAACCAAAAGGTATGCCTCAGATGGAAGCGTGAACAAATCTTGCTGCTCAATATTGATTCTTATTTCCCCATCCACATTTAGATTTTTATTCACTGGCTCGTATTCATGAAACTCGAATCTCTCAATTTCTTCATCCACAATAATCTCTTCTGTAAAATTTAAAACATCGGAATTTGCCATTTTTATACATCAAAGAAAAAAAATTTTTTTACATCTTCATGCAATCAAAAGTCCATTTCCTCTTTTTGCCAAGTCTTGTATTCTAATCGCGTTGTTCTTTGACAATCCTGATCCAAACATAGAATATTCATCTATAACTGGTGGTGCTGCTGCCGCTGCTTTGTTAACAATGCTTGAAATAATTTCCTTGCTTTTAAGACTGAGATCATTCTTTGCAGCTGGCTTTGGAGTTCCAGTCTTGGCATACAATTTCTCAATGGTCTTTTTACCTTTATCAATAGCAACATCTTTAGCAGTGGAAATGGCTGTTGAAGCTAGCTCTTTCCCTGCAGATTTAGTAGCCATGATGGCTTCTCTTCCCAGTTCAGTTTTTGCAATTTTATTAGCCAAAGTAGATGCCGCTCTTGAAGCGCTTGAAGCTGCTGCTCTTCTCAAGAAATTCTTAAGCGTGTCCATGATTCCACTTCCACCCACAATATGCTTCTTAACATATCTATTTCTATAAACGATCATTTTTTTATTTCCAAAGATTTTTTTTATTTCATATCGATATACGCCATGATAGCCTTGTACTTGTCTTTATTAATCATATTCTGCCTCAACAGCTCATCGCAAATGGAAACAGCTACACTTCTAGATCTTTTATTTCCAGCATGCCATGCAGCGATGCTCAAGTTGAGATTTTCCACAAGAGCATTTGGATCGCTTGGAAGAATAATCACACCATCGCCTTTTTTGACTTTGGTTTCACTTTTAATTTCTTCCCGAAGAGGCTTTATAAGTTCTCTGTATTTTTCGCTTCTGGAGGCTTTTGGCTTGTTTAGATCTGAATTAATAGCATCACTGTCTAAAAGAATTTTTCTATAGTTTTCCTTATCTTCTATGTTAATGCTGCTGCTATAAAATTCTTTTGAAATGTTTGGATTTGTTAGCAACTCCCAAAGACCTTTTGTTCCTTCATACTTTTCTCCTCCAACAACGATATCATTTCCATCCACCTCCACTTCCATTTTTCCAATGCGAATTTTATCACCAATTCTACTAAATTCGTAAGCTCTTTTAACGCTGCTTGGGAAACGTTTATTATATTTATTTAAATAGAAGTATGAAATATCTCCTAAATGATTTGTCTCATCAAAACTAGGAGGCACTTGTTCATTGCGACTTTCTTCAATGCTCTTGATCATCTTTTCATTGCTTTCAATCAGAGGCTTGTAAAGTTTGCTCAAATCAGTCTGAAGATTAGCATCATAAATATTCTCATTCAAACTATCTTGATAGATTCTTTTTCTTCTTTCAACAAATTCTTTCACCAGTTCATCCCTCTTGTTAGGGTCTAGTATTTTAAAAAAGGACATTTTTTAAAACGCAAGAAAAAAACTTAAACGCAAACTTAATTATGTTTTTTAAATGTGTTTTTAGATCCGTGGAAAAATCTTTAATTTTTCTTAAACATGTTGTTGAACGCTTTTATTGCATCTTCTCTTCCTTTTTGGATCAACGACTCTTTAGTTATCTCGTCAATGTTGATTTTTGTTTTAGTTCTTATTTCTTTCATCAGACTCTTAAACTTTTGAAGCTCGTCTAAAATCAATTCATACTCTGAATCGCTCACAATGTTGTCTACTAAAGCCTTTGAAATGTGACTGTTGATGGTGTTCAATTTCGACTCTGCCAACACTTTAATCTTTTCATGCTTCTCCGCTTTTAATGCTAGTTTTTTGTTGACTTGTCCTCCTACAATGGATAAAAAACCCATTCCAATAGCCACACCTTCACACGCAATCGCAATAGGAGCAGCAGCGATGGTGCTCAAAGTTCCAATTCCAACAACTCCAAGTGCAACACCACCTGCTTGCAACGTAGAGTCTACAAAAGAAATGATTCTGAAAGCGCGATGATACTTTTTGCTGAGATGCACTCTCTTTTTCCTCTCGTTGTCCATTTCTTTTTGAACCTCGCTTATTTTTTGAAGACGGTAAATGTGTCCATCATCTGCAGGAGCTGTTGGAAGACCTGGATAGAGTTTAGATTTAGCATCGTAATTGTATTCCATTTTTATTACAAAAAAAATATTTTTTTTCACTCATTAATGAAATTGACAAAGCCTAAACTTTCTCCTTTTTTAATAATAACATCCGACTTGCTGTTACTATAAATATCCATAATCACATTATCCACCGGCTCTGATAGCATCCTGATGTTATTGAAATAATCCAATTTAGATTTTATGCTTTCTTTCAAATTCACTAAAGCTAATCCGCTTTTAAGTTTTATTCCAAACATAAAATCTAATTTCTGATAACTCAGACGAAGTAGTGTGATGTCTTTTTGAGCAAATATTTCATACTTACTTCCCACTTTTACAGGAGGATGCTTCAAATACTTGTCGAAAAAAAGATATGATTTATGACGAGCCTTTCGGTCGTTATTAAAAAATTTTTTTTTATGCACATGATTCTCCATTTTTATTATCACAAAAAAATTAATTTTTTTAGATTCGTAAGATAATCCATCTTGAATTTTTAATTCTTCAAAAAAGAATTAAAAAAAATTCAGAGAATTTTTCACGGATTCAAAAATTTTTAAGCAGCAGAAGCACACACTCTATTTTTATCCTTTTGAAAACCTTCAAGCAATGCTTCATTCTTTAATCTCTTTTTTTTTTCTTCATCTCTATCGTATCCATATCGCAGTAGAATCAATCTAAATTCATCGGCAAAATCATCATCAAAATCATCATCAAAAAAAGCTCGATAATACTCTTCACGGGTAATGTGGTCTGGTGGACCTATAGTATATACAATAACATCATCGTCTTCATCTTCGCTTTCATATCCATTCCACAAATACCTTATACTCTCATACGTGCTATCTCTATTCATCATCTCATACCTATCCATTTCTTCTGAACTAATATCTTCTGAACTAACATCTTCTGAACTAGACCAAAGACGCATATCAGCTTCGTCTAAAACATTAAAATCATAATCGCTTTCGGTAGAATAATATCTTTCTTCAACTTTTGTAAAAATTTCTCCTATTTCATTAGTAAATTCATCTATTTCCATCAAATCATACCCATCCATTTCAAGACTACTCATTTCTTCCGACGTTGGAGGTTCTGTCCTTTCATACATTGCATTTAGTCGTTCTATCATCACACGCTGATTTTCTGACATACTCATTGTTTTTATATAATTAGAATTTTATTTAAGTCATTTTCAATTTTTTTTTCATCTGTACATTAGACTCATTGAGTCCATGGAAAGAATTTTTAAATCCGTTTTCGGATTCATGGAAATCACTAGTGATTTTTAAGCGTAATAATAGACTTGCCCTAGAAGAAGGTAAAAGCTTCCGGATTGACCGACTTGAGCATCACCAGAGTTGAGCGTGACAACGAGTCTTCTACCAGCTGCGACAGTAGGCATAGAATCTGCTTCTCCAAAATTTCTGTAAAAAGAGATGGTAGATGTAGAGCCGATGGATGAAGTGGATTGATACAGCAGTCCAGTCGATTTGTTGTTGAATGAAGTCAAATTTGCTCCATTCCATGAGGACAAATAAAAATCTTCCAATAATGAGGAGGAAAAGATGCATGTGCTGTCACCGTCATATCCTGGAAAATACGTGTAATTGTTGGTGTTGTACGGTGTCCAAGGAGTGAGAACAGTACCGTTACCTGGAGGTAGATTTCCGTCGTACATTCTAACTCTTGATTCCCACCAGTTTCCAGAGGCTCCAATGACGTGCATCCTGATGTATTTCAACGAGACACCATTTCCTTTCCCGCTGGTGTTCAGCAAAACGTATTCGCTGCCGTAAGTGGTATTCAAATATCGAAACGTTCTAGAGTACAGCTTGTAAAGAGGGATGCTAGCAGGAATGGAAGCAAGTGTGGAAATGAACGGTTGAATCCAATACGTGATGGCTGTGGCATTTCTGTTGACCAGTTGAATGGAGACGTCGTTTCTGAAAGGCATGTCCAAAGTGAAATATCCTCCCAAGGAAGTGGTGTTAAACATGTTGCATCCCTGCAAAGAGTTGGCGTAAAAAGCTCCTCCCAATGGTGAAAAAAGCAAATCGGTAGCAAGTCCTGTTTGATCCACTCCGATTCCGTCAGTCACTTCTATATAATTTCCTACATTGATTTCTCCATCAGTAAAGATTCGAATAAAAACTTGCCCAGGAATATTCGTGTCAGAGGTGCTGTATAAAGCCAGCCACAATCTTCTCAGCACTCCAGATTTTCCAGAAAACGCAAACACAGGAGAAGTGGTTAGTGCCGCCACTGTCTGAGACTTCAACCCCAAACTGGTAAAACTGGATCCTGGAACGACACTGGTCAAACTCGATTTTTGCAACAGCAAGTCTACATAATTCTTTATCGCTCCATCTTGCGCGTTGGTTGGATCAGTCACGTTGATCAATTTATGAGAGTTCAAATCCAAGTCCGCAGTTCCAACTGTAGTTCCACCTGAAGCATGCGTGTCTACGTAATTTTTCGTAGCTGAATCCGAAGCTGATGTAGGTTCTGCTAAATTGGTCAATTTGTGCGACGTCATGTTAATGTCGGTGTATGAAATAGCGTTGTAAGAGACTTTGGTGTCTACATACCCTTTTGTCGCTGCGTCTTTTAAAGCGGTAGGATCGCTCACATTGATCAACTTGTGTGAGTTCATGTCAATGATCCCTGTGATGGTGCTAGATCCGTCTGTTTTAACACACTGACTTGAGCTGACGTCAACGTAATTTTTTGTGGCGGCGTCATGCAAATTGGTCGGTTCGTTCAAATTGATCGCCTTGTGAAAATTTAAATCCAAGTCTGCAGTTCCAATCGATGATCCTCCTGACGAATGCGTATCTACATAATTCTTCGTAGCTGCATCGTGTGCGTTGGTGGGTTCACCCAAATTGATGATTTTATGAGAGTTGTAATCTAAATCTGCAGTGATGGTGCTGTTTCCATCTGTTCTGACATAGAGATCACCTGTTATAGCTGTTGCTGAATAAGGATCATAAAAATACCTCCCTAATTCAGTTCTTCCAAATTTGTCAATCATTTTTTAATGATGGAAAAAATTTTTCACCAAAGTGTGTTAACAACACTTTGAAAGTCATCTCCTTCCTGTAATTTTTTCAAGACGTAAAGACACAAGTGTCCACAATAAGACGTGTTACCAAACTGAACTCTCTCGCTGTTATAATAAACAGGGCTTTTCAAATAGTCAACGAGCTCGACAAGAGGAGGCTGGGCATAAGAGTCAAAACTGTATTTTTTGTCTCCGTCTTTATACCAACACACCCAATGAAACCCATCTGTGCTAGAATCTCCCGTGTTGGTAATTCCACATTCTTTTTTTCTTGGCTTTTTAGGTAATTCATCCCTCACAAAAACACCTCTAAAGTTTTTAATTTTGAGCTTTTTCACAGCATCTATTAATTGAAAGTTGGTCAGAGGTTTGTTCGGTAGTACAATTCCTTCAACGTTGATCATTTTTTAAAATTCAGAAAAATTTTAAAAATTTCACATGTGAAATTCTATGTATTCAAAGAATCTAAAAAAATTTTTTAATCCTGCTCTATTTCATCTTCTTTCACCTCTAAATTCATGTCTTCACACATCATGATGCTATGAGGTAAAGATGCATTTTTTACGATGACAGCTTCGGATAGTTTAACTTGAATAGACACAATCGAAGGACCAATATACACCCCCTCAATTCTAAGTCCTCCAATAGCATAACATCGTTGGTTGATAAAATCGTTTCCAGAAGAGTTGACCAAATTTTTATTACCACGTTCTCCTTTGACTCCATTTTTTATATCAAGATCTGTTTTCTTTCTATGAAATACAGAAGTAATAAATATTTCATCTTGCACATTTTTAGTAAACGTCTTTGCATAAAACACTGGTGCAGATTCAGCATTATCAGCTTTATATTTTAAAATACTCAATTCTTCTGAATTAATTTGCTTTTTTCTTCCTCCTTTTTTAAGTTTGGTTGACAATTTATCTACTTCACCTCTAATGAACAAAGTAATCTTTTCCATTATGCTAATAAACTTTGCTTCTTCTTCTGTCTTTCCTTTTTTAGCATCAAAGCAGACAAAAGACATGGAATACCCAGTCAATTTTTGTGTTGCTGGATCTTTATTCTCACACACACCATACGAAAATAATATAGGTGTTCGTAATACAAGAGGACCATCTCCACTTGGATAAGAATATTTTACTGGCACTTTTTGATAGACTACTGGTTTGGTTGCTGCGTAAATTTCTCCAACTGATAATTTACTCTCATCAAAACTTTCAATTGTAATAAAACTCATTTCTTTTATATAGAAAAGATTTTTATTTAACTCAAAATAAAAATTTTTTTCACTTCTTTATTATCCTAACCCTTTGACTAAGGAATTAACTTTAACATCATTTGAATTATTTCACTCATTTTACGACAGCAAAACTTCAAGTTATTCTTGGTTATTCTCAATTTCATATTTTCTCTATTCCAACGATATTCATCTTTTACTTCTAAATAATCATCAACCAATTCACTTTCAAAATAAAACATCTTTTTAAGGATATCATTCATATCATCTAAATTCTCTGCTTCATACATACTACAACGTAATTCATTCAACAACAATTGATACCTAGACATGAACATATACAAATCATTATCTCTCATGCGCTTATACATAGCAATTTCAGACACATTTATTAATTCAATCATCGCATTCATTTCTTTTCTATATACAAGATTTTATTTAACTCAAAATCAAAAATTTTTTTTCTTGTCATACAAAACGACTATTTTTGCAAACGTATCAATTCTTCATTATCCACCCACGAGTTGAATGAATCTGGATATCCTAGCCATTTGACTAGTGATCTGTTCTTTTGCTTACGAATGACTTTTTCAATTCTGAATATGTCTTGATCAGTCTTTTGCATTTCTTGTTCATAAAATGTACCTTGAATTTCTTCATTGTTAGCATCAGTGATTTTATACGTAGACGGATTCGTATGCTGAACATTTAACACGGTAAAAACCTCTTCAGTCCATCTCGGTGTATATCCCTTTTCAAAATGAGACTTCTTTTTTACGATCCTCACTTTGTCACCCATTGAAAATTTTGGTTTTGCTGGTAATGTTTGATCCTTCCCATACAGATTCCACCATACCCTACCTTTATTCTTTTCATCGCTAGCCTCCACTGGAGTCATTTTGATGGAAGAGTGCTTGGTGTGGTTGTAATTTTTCACCATCTCATCTAATACGTCAATATATTTATGAGTGTTGTTGGCTGAAAAATATTTAAACATTCTCTCTTTCATCGTTCTATTCCATCGTTCAACAACAGAACTTTTTTGTTCATTTTCAGTGGAGTATAATTGTATTCCCAACGCTTTCACATGCTTGTTGTAAAACTCTTTACCTTTATCCACCCACATCTTTGTACACTTTCTCTCCTCAACTATTTTGCTTAGAGCGTTAGCTACATCAACTCCAGTTTTACTCTTTAACGGAACGATCCATCCATACTTTAAAAACACGTCGATCACCATGAGCAAATATTTTACCCCGTTGTTGAATTTTGAAAACGATTGCATGTCAACCAAATCTGCAGCCCATATTTCATCCATGTCGTTCACAAACACTTTTCTTCTTTTAAAATGATGTATTACTGGTTTATGAAGCTCCTCTGCAAGCTGATCCGTCCATTTCAGGTTCTCCGGTGCTTTTTTTTTAGATTCGCTTGCGAATCCATGGAAAATCTTTGATTTTTTAGACCTAATCCGAATTTAGCTTTGGCTTTGATGATGGGAGTGATCAGTTTTCTTTCGTTTATCTCTTTTTGAGTAGGGTTTGGAATGGAGTTCATTTCTTCAAGCATCATTTGATCTGCTACATTTCTGCTTTTAACATCGTTTAAATATTTGTAAGCTAAATCGTGGTGGTATGCTGCATTGTCTACTCTATCCACCGGTTTACTCCACTCTTGATACATATCGGTGGATGTGAGTCTTTTGTCTAAATTGGTTCCCGGTCCAGCAAAATTCATCCCTGGAATGTGCATTTCTCCTGGAAACTTTGCCCATGGAAGCTTTATTTTTTTTGAAAAATTGTTGATCGATTCCACCAAGACTCCTCCATTGACTTCATTCGCAGAAACAAACTTGCATTTACCTCTTCCGCAGACGGCACAAATTCCTTTAAGCATATTTCTATTGCTTTTGCTTATAGAATGGTATAAGTTGTTCGTTTCTGTTATTTTTTTACATTTGACACAATACATTTTTTTATATTCAACATAATAAAAAATGGAAGTGATTGATTTGTCATGGAATGTAAATAAAAGCAAAAGGAAAAACAACAAGCTTTTGCCTAGAAGTATACGCGGAATCATTATTGGGAAATCAGGATGTGGGAAAACAACGTTGCTACTCAATTTACTTTTAAGACCTGGATGGCTAGATTACAACCATTTGCAAGTCTTTGGAAAATCCCTTTTTCAGCCAGAATATAAAATACTCAAAAGCTCGTTCGAGAAGAAATTACCGAAAGAGGTTATTCTTGATTTGTTTAACATTCAAAGCAAAATTGAGGAATTAAACGTAAGTCCTGAATGTGTTATTGATGAAATTTCAAAAAAATGGAATAACACAGAGGATATGGAATGCCAATTTTTCGAAACGGCTGACGATGTGCCTAATCCTGAAGATCTTGATTCATCCAAAAACAATTTAATGATCTTTGACGATTTGCAATTGACAAAACAAAACAAGTGTGAAAAATATTACATCCGAGGAAGACACTCTAACGTTGACTGCTTTTACCTCGCTCAAAATTATTTCATGCTCCCTAGACAAACCATCCAAAAAAACGCTAATTTCATTTGTCTGTTTCCACAAGACTCGAAAAACATTAACCACATTTACCAAGATCATGTATCCAGCGATATGAAAATAGAAGAGTTTAAAAAGTTTTGTAAATATTGCTGGTCTCAACCTCACGGATTTGCCGTCATTGATTTATCCTCGAAAAAGGATTGTGGAAAATATCGAAGCGGATTTGACAATTTTTATTTTCCCAACTCTATATAAAAAGATGAGCGGATTTTATCTCCTTGCAAAAGCAAAAAAAGAAACTCCAACCATAAGAAACAGCGTCATCCAAACCGAGTTTGACAACCCCATTGAATTTGAACCTAATAAAAAGTATGAAATGGCCCTTGTTGGCTTTGACACTATTCACAGCTATACCAACATCAATTCGACAAATAATGTTTTCAGATACAGTCCTAACGCTGGTTCAAACAGCTACACCATTTACATCGAAGAAGGAGCGTATGAAATTAGCGAGATTAATGATTATCTTCAGAAGGAAATGGAAAAACAAGTTGGAACCTTGTATAGAAAGGATGGTGTTGTTATCGGTGCAAACCTAATGACTTTAAGATCTACACTGAAATTTGGAAAGCCTGGAACTACAACAAAATATTGGGTGGATTTTAACGTGAACAACAGTTTAGCTCCTGTTCTTGGATTTAATAAAGCAGAATATACCTATGTAGAGAAAAAAGAAGATCCGGCTAATCCAGATAAAGTCACAAGTTATATTGACTATTACGAGTCTGAAGCACTTTCGAGAATAGACGATGTGACCATCATCAGAATCACAAACGATGCGATCGGAGCATCTTATGATAACGGAAAAAGAACATCTGACATTTACTCTTTTCATCCTGACACTCCTCCAGGCTATAAAATTAGCGAAAAGCCTTTCCACTTGATATACTTACCTATCGTGGTGGGTAGAATTTCAAGAATGGAAACAAGAATTTTAGATCAAAACGGTAACTTGATCGACTTTAGAGGTGAAGACATTATTCTCAGATTTCACGTGAGAGAAAGAATAACCTCTGTGCTTCAAGATCTTTTTACGAGCAGCGCTGTTCAACGATAATTTTTTTCTTTTATTTTAAAAATGAGTTACCAAAAAGTAAAATTAAACATTTCACAAAGTCAATCTGATAAAATAAAAAAAGCGATTCAAGACAAGACTGATGTTAATATAAGACTATCTCATCAAGACTTGAACGGTGAACATATTCTCGCTATCACTCATGCGCAATTGAACAAAATTACAAAAGCGTATGAAGCTGGTAAAGGTGTTACACTCAAACTGAGCAACAGACAACTTGCACACAACTCAACCATTGAAGGTGGATTCATCGGAGCTCTTCTGCCGTTATTAGGTATGTTAGGTAGCACACTTGCAACAAGAGTAGTTCCAGCTCTCGCTACTGGATTGTTAGCAGGAGTAGGCTCTTCTGCTGGCTCTGCTATGGTTGATAAAATTGCAGGAAGAGGAATCGTTTACTTGAAAAAGAATGGAAGTGGAATGAAAATGACTGCTGCAGGATCAGGAGTCTTTTTAAGACCTTGGGTGAAACCTACTATTGGTGAAGGACTCTTTGTTAAAAATGGAAAAGACTATCAATCTATTGGATCTGGTTTGCTTCTCGGACCAAACTCACCCTTTAATAGCATCCCCTTTTTAGGTGCTATTCTATGAATAAACTCTTGTAAATTGTACAAAGAAAAACTATTTTATATATTTTTCAGATATATAAAATTTGCATCTTCACAATATATACGTCACTATCGTTTACTGTAGAATAGAAAAATACGATGACAAATTAAAAGAATGAACTCGCTCTCATTAAAAAATGAGCATTGCCTTATTAAACACAAAAATTATGGACAAGTTTGACAAGGATAATCTTGATGATATCGAGCACTTAAAATCCATATTTCTTCTTTTGGAAAACAAACACGACCTGTCAGAGGAAGCTCTAAAACATCTGTTGAAGACCAAAGACGAATTGGATAAACGTAAGACCGAGAAAATAACGTTCATCGTCAAGACAAACCACCTCATTCAGCGATATCAAGACATCCTGCAGACGCAGCTTTCGTTTGAAGATCGTGCTAAATTTGACGAAGAAAAAAACCAGCTTCAACGTCAATATTTTACCATTGCAGAAGAAACGCTTTCTCAACGACAGTGGACTGATATTAAAATTGTCCAAAAAATAGCCTTGCATACCAAATGTAAATTTTGCATCAACGACGACCCCAGCCAGTTTGAAATGGACGACAGCAATAAAAAATACTGCCTCGTGTGTTCGGGTCAGCAAGAAATGTTAGAAACAACTGTTCCGTATAAAGACTACGACCGATTCAATTCAGTGAACAAGTACACTTACTCACGCATCATTCATTTTCAAGAATGCATCAAACAATATCAGGGAAAACAAAAATGCAAGATTCCTGAAGAAGTCTTTGAAAAATTGGAGAAAAAATTCAAGGCGTTAAATTTATTAGTTCATTCTGAAAACACCAATGTAAAATATTCTCGCATCACCAAAGAACACATTCTGATCTTTTTAAAACAACTCAATTATACAAACCATTATGAAAATACCAACTATATCTATTACGTGCTCGTCGGTAAGCGAGACGATATAGAATATCTGGAAGAGCAGTTGATTAATGATTTTAAGGATCTGTCTTTCTTATACGATTTAGTGTACGGAAAAGACAAGCCGAAAGAATTAAAAAGAAAGAGTTTCATGAACGCGCAGTACATTTTGTTTCAGCTGCTCCAAAATAGAAGTCATCCATGTCGCTTGGAAGATTTTTCGGTTTTAAAGACCATTGACAAGAAAAGATTTTACGACGACATTTGCTCTCATCTGTTTGCAAAACTCGGATGGAAATTTACACCCACCTTTTAATTATAAACCAAAACCGTGCTTTACATTTATGGACTATGATCAACTCTTTGGTCCAGAACACGAGGACACAAAAAAGGTAAGTCATCTTGAATTTCATTAAGTATAGAAAAGTATCAATGCGCCAGAATCCTTAAGTATAGGAAAAGTATCAATGCGGTATTTCTAAAAATCACAATGCGGAATTATAAAAAAATGTTAATGTGGTATAAAGAAAATGTCAATGCGCCAGAATCGGCAAGTCATAGTAGTATGGTTGAGTTGTATGCAAGTTGCCTTTTGCTCAGTTTGAGTGTAACACCTTTTCCAGATTCATACGCTTTTGTAATTTTGTTCAATTGCGCATGAGTGATAGCGAGAATATGTTCACCGTTCAAGTCTTGATGAGATAGTCTTATATTGACATCACTCTTTTCTTGAATCGCTTTTTTTATTTTATCAGATTGACTTTGTGAAATGTGTAATTTTACTTTTTGGTAACTCATTTTTAAAATAAAAGAAAAAAATTATCGTTGAACAGCGCTGCTCGTAAAAATGTCTTGAAGCACAGAGGTTATTCTTTCTCTCACGTGAAGTCTGAGGATAGTGTCTTCACCTCTAAAGTCGATCAAGTTATTGTTTTGATCTACAATTTTTGTTTCCATTCTTGAAATTCTACCCACCACTATGGGCAAGTATATCTAGTGGAAGGGTTTTTCGCTAATTTTGTAGCCTGGAGGAGAGTCAGGATGAAAAGAGTAAATGTCAGATGTTCTTTTTCCGTCATCATAAGATGCTCCGATAGCATCGTTTGTGATTCTGATGATGGTCACATCATCTACTCTTGAAAGTGATTCAGACTCATAATAGTCAATATAACTTGTGACTTTATCTGGATTAGCCGGATCTTCTTTTTTCTCTACATAGGTATATTCTGCTTTATTAAATCCAAGAACAGGAGCTAAACTGTTATTCACGTTGAAATCCACCCAATATTTTGTTGTAGAACCAGGTTTTCCAAATTTAAGTGTAGTTCTTAAAGTTGTTAGGTTTCCTCCGATAACAACGCCATCAGCTCTATACAAGGTTCCAACTTGTTTTTTCATTTCATCCTGAAGATAAGTATTAATCTCAGTCAATTCATACGATCCTTCTTCGATGTAAATGGTGTAGCTGTTTGAACCGGCGTTAGGGCTGTATCTGAAAACATTATTTGTAGAATTGATGTTGGTGTAACTGTGAACAGTGTCAAAGCCGACAAGAGCCATTTCATACTTTTTATTAGGTTCAAATTCGATAGGGTTGTCAAACTCGGTTTGGATGACGCTGTTTCTTATGGTTGGAGTTTCTTTTTTTGCTTTTGCAATGAGATAAAATCCGCTCATCTTTTTATATAGAGTGGGGAAAATAAAAATTGTCAAATCCGCTTCGATATTTCCCACAATCCTTTTTAGAGGATAAATCAATGACGGCGAATCCGTGAGGTTGTGACCAACAATATTTACAAAACTTTTTAAACTCTTCTATCTTCATATCGCTGGATACATGATCTTGGTAAATGTGGTTAATGTTTTTCGAGTCTTGTGGAAACAGACAAATGAAATTAGCGTTTTCTCGGATGGTTTGTCTAGGGAGCATGAAATAATTTTGAGCGAGGTAAAAGCAGTCAACGTTAGAGTGTCTTCCTCGGATGTAATATTTTTCACACTTGTTTTGTTTTGTCAATTGCAAATCGTCAAAGATCATTAAATTGTTTTTGGATGAATCAAGATCTTCAGGATTAGGCACATCGTCAGCCGTTTCGAAAAATTGGCATTCCATATCCTCTGTGTTATCCCATTTTTTTGAAATTTCATCAATAACACATTCAGGGCTTACGTTTAATTCCTCAATTTTGCTTTGAATGTTAAACAAATCAAGAATAACCCCCTTTGGCAATTTCTTCTCGAACGAGCTTTTGAGTATTTTATATTCTAGCTGAAAAAGAGATTTTCCAAAGACTTGCAAATGGTTGTAATCTAGCCATCCAGGTCTTAAAAGTAAATTGAGTAGCAACGTTGTTTTCCCACATCCTGATTTCCCAATAATGATTCCGCGTATACTTCTAGGCAAAAGCTTGTTGTTTTTCCTTTTGCTTTTATTTACATTCCATGACAAATCAATCACTTCCATTTTTTATTATGTTGAATATAAAAAAATGTATTGTGTCAAATGTAAAAAAATAACAGAAACGAACAACTTGTACCATTCTATAAGCAAAAGCAATAGAAATATGCTTAAAGGAACTTGTGCTGTCTGCGGAAGAGGCAAATGCAAGTTTGTTTCTGCGAATAAAGTCAATGGAGGAGACTTGGTGGAATCGATCAACAATTTTTCGAAAAAAATAAAGCTTCCATGGGCAAAGTTTCCAGGAGAAATGCACATTCCAGGAATGAATTTTGCAGGACCTGGCACAAACTTGGACAAAAGACTCACATCCACCGATATGTATCAAGAGTGGAGCAAACCGGTGGATAGAGTAGACAATGCAGCATACCACCACGATTTAGCTTACAAATATTTAAACGATGTTAAAAGCAGAAATGTAGCAGATCAAATGATGCTTGAAGAAATGAACTCCATTCCAAACCCAACTCAAAAAGAGATTAACGAAAGAAAACTGATCACTCCCATCATCAAAGCCAAAGCTAAATTCGGATTAGGTTTAAAAAAAAAGCACCGGAGAACTTGAAATGGACAGATCAACTTGCAAACGAGCTTCATAAACCAGTGATACATCATTTTAAAAGAAGAAAAGTGTTTGTGAACGACATCGACGAAATATGGGCTGCTGATTTGGTTGACATGCAATCGTTTTCAAAATTCAACAACGGGGTAAAATATTTGCTCATGGTGATCGACGTGTTTTCAAAGTATGGATGGATTGTCCCGTTAAAGAGTAAAACTGGAGTTGATGTAGCTAACGCTCTAAGAAAAATATTTGAGGAGAGAAAGTGTACAAAGATGTGGGTGGATAAAGGTAAAGAATTTTATAACAAGCATGTACAAGCTCTAGGTGTACAATTATACTCCACTGAAAACGAGGAAAAAAGTTCTGTTGTTGAACGATGGAATAGAACAATGAAAGAGAGAATGTTTAAATATTTTTCAGCTAACAACACTAATAAATACATCAACGTATTAGATGAGATGGTGAAAAATTACAACAACACCAAGCACTCTTCTATTAAAATGACACCAGTGGAAGCTAGCGATGAAAAGAATAAAGGTAGGGTCTGGTGGAATCTGTATGGAAATGATCAAACATTACCAGCAAAACCAAAATTCTTAATGGGAGACAAAGTGAGGATCGTAAAAAAGAAGTCTCATTTTGAAAAGGGGTATACACCGAGATGGACTGAAGAGGTTTTTACCGTGTTAAATGTTCAGCATACGAATCCACCTACGTATAAAATCGCTGACGCTAACGGTGAAGAAATTCAAGGTACCTTTTACGAGCAGGAGATGCAAAAGACCAATCAAGACATATTTAGAATTGAAAAAGTCATTCGTAAGCAAAAGAACAGATCTTTAGTCAAATGGTTCGGATATCCAGACTCTTTCAACTCATGGGTGAATAATGAAGAATTGATACGTTTGCAAAAATAGTCGCGTCGTTTTGTATGATAAGAAAAAAATTTTGATTTTGAGTTAAATAAAAATCTTGTATATAGAAAAGAAATGAGTTTTATTACAATTGAAAATTTTGATGAGAGTAAATTATCAGTTGGAGAAATTTACACAGCAACCAAACCAGTAGCCTATCAAAAATTACCGATAAAATATTCTTATTCAACTGGAGACGGTCCTCTTGTATTACGAACACCTATATTATTTTCGTATGGTGTATGCGAGAATAAAGATCCAGCAACACAAAAATTGACTGGCTATTCCATGTCCTTCGTTTGCTTTGATGCTAAGAAAGGAAAGACAGAACAAGAAGAAAAGTTTATTAGCACAATGGAAAAGATTACTTTGTTCATTAGAAGTGAAGTAGATAAATTGTCAGCCAAACTTAAAAAGGGAGGAAGAAAAAAGCAAATTAATTCAGACGAATTGACTATTTTAAAATATAAAGCTGACCATGCTGATGCAGCGCCAGTGTTTTATGCTAAAATGTATATAACTAAAAATTCGAAGAATTTTCATGGATCTGAAGGATCTAAAAATGAAGACGAAATATTCATTACTTCTGTATTTCATAGAAAGAAAACAGATCTTGATACACAAAATGGAGTCAAAGGGGAACGTGGTAATAAAAATTTGGTTAGATCTTCTGGACATGATTTTATCAATCAAAGATGTTATGCTATTGGAGGTCTTAGAATTGAGGGGGTGTATATTGGTCCTTCGATTGTGTCTATTCAAGTTAAACTGGTCGAAGCCGTCATCGTAAAAAATGCATCTTTACCTCATAGCATCATGATGTGTGAAGGCATGAATTTAGAGGTGAAAGAAGATGAAATAGAGCAGGATGATGAAATGTAAATGTGAAATCTACAATTTTTTAAAAATTTTTCTGAATTTTAAAAAAAATGATCAACGTTGAAGGAATTGTACTACCGAATAAACCTCTCACCAACTTTCAATTAATAGATGCTGTGAAAAAGCTCAAAATTAAAAACTTTAGAGGTGTTTTTGTGAGGGATGAATTGCCTAAAAAGCCAAGAGTAAAAGAATGTGGAATTACCAACACGGGAGATTCTAGCACAGATGGATTTCATTGGGTCTGTTGGTATAAAGACGGAGACAAAAAATACAGCTTTGACTCTTATGCTCAGCCTCCTCTTGTAGAGCTTGTTCATTATTTGAAAAGCCCTGTCTTTTACAACAGCGAAAGAGTTCAGTTTGGTAACACGTCTTATTGTGGGCACTTGTGTCTTTACGTCTTGAAAAAATTACAGGAAGGAGATGACCTTCAAAGCGTTGTTAACACACTTTGGTGAAAAAAAAGTCGTGACTATATAAAATGATTGACAAATTTGGTAGAACTGAATTGGGGAGGTATTTCTATGATCCTTCTTCATCAACAACTATACAGGCGATCTCTATGTCAGAACAGATGGAAACAGCACCATCACTGCAGATTTGGATTACAATTCTCATAAAATCATCAATTTGGGTGAACCGACTAACGCACACGATGCTGCTACGAAAAATTATGTAGACACACATGCGTCAGGTGGTACTGGAACTGCAGACTTGGATTTAAATTTTCACAAAGCCATCAATTTGAACGAACCGACCAATCTTCATGACGCCGCCACAAAAAATTATGTCGACGTCAGCTCGAGCATGAATGTGAAAGTAGACGGATCAAGCACGATCACTGGAGCCTTGGATTTAAATAGCCACAAATTGATCAACGTTTCTGATCCTACCGCTTTAAAAGACGCTGCAACAAAAGGGTATGTAGACACCAAAGTCTCTTACAACACTATTTCATACACCGACATTAACATGACATCGCACAAATTAACTAATTTGGCTGAGCCTACATCAGCTTCAGATTCAGCTACGAAAAATTACGTAGACATGCATGCTTCAGGTGGTACGACTGTGGGAAATGCAGATTTGGATTTGAATTCTCATAAATTGATCAACGTGACTGATCCAACCAACGCGCAAGATGGGACAACAAAAAATTACGTGGACTTGCTGTTGCAAAAATCGAGTTTGACCAGCGTCGTTCCAGGATCCAGTTTTACCAGTTTAGGACTTAAGTCTCAGACGGTTGCAGCATTAACCACTTCGCCGGTGTTTGCGTTTTCTGGAAAATCCGGAGTGTTGAGAAGATTGTGGCTGGCTTTATACAGCACCTCTGGAACAAACGTCCCTGGTCAAGTTTTTATTCGAATCTTCACTGACGGAGAAATCAATGTAGGGAATTATGCAGAAACCACGGAAGGAGTTGGAGTGGATCAAACAAGACTTGCTACCGATTTGCTTTTTACACCATTGGGAGGAGCTTTTTACACCAACTCTTTGCAGGGATGCAACATGTTTAACACCACTTCCTTGGGAGGATATTTCACGTTGGACATGCCTTTCAGAAACGACATCTCCATTCAACTCGTCAACAGAAATGCTACTGCCATCACGTATTGGATTCAACCGTTCATTTCCACACTTGCTTCCATTCCTGCAACCATCCCTCTTTACAAGCTGTACTGCAGAACGTTTCGATATATGAACACCACTTACGGCAGCGAATACGTTTTGATGAACACCAACGGAAAAGGAAATGGTGTGTCGTTGAAATACATCAGGATGCACATCATTGGCGCCTCTGGAAACTGGTGGGAATCTAGAGTCAGAATGTACGATGGGAATTTACCTCCAGGTAATGGCACTGTTCTCACTCCTTGGACACCGTACAACACCAACAATTACACCTACTTTCCAGGATATGACGGTGACAGCACATGCATCTTTTCCTCCTCAGGATTGGAAGATTTTTATTTGTCGTCATGGAACGGCTCAAATGTGACTTCCTTCAACAACAAATCTACAGGACTTCTTTACCAATCCACATCCTCCATCGGCTCTACATCTACCATCTCCTTTTACAGAAATTTCGGAGAAGCAGATTCTATGCCTACTGTCGCAGCTGGTAAAAGACTCGTTGTCACGCTCAACTCTGGTGATGCTCAAGTTGGTCAATCCGGAAGCTTTTACCTTCTTCTAGGACAAGTCTATTATTACGCTTAAAAATTCTTTTAATTTACATAGATCTAATGTACAGATAAAAAAATTTTGAATTTTGAGTTAAATAAATTTCTTTTCATATAAAAAATAACAATGAGTATGTCAGATAATGAATTTTTAGAAGATCAGTGCGATGAACTCTATGAAAGCAAAGACGATGACAGTTCTGATGATTCTGTGGTTAATCCAGTAGATTTAGATTACAATGATCCTGAAGATTTGCCTTACAATGGATCTTACAATGATACTATAGTTTTAGATTACAATTCGATGAGTGTTGAAGAACAAAATGAATATGATGATTATATATATAATGAATTGTTAGAAGATATGCGTAATGAAACGGGTGGAAACAACTTTATCATTTATATCAATGATGATGAGGAGAAAAGAAGAAATAGATTAAAGATTGAGGCGTTGATTGAAGGTTTTAAAAAGGATGAATATAGAGTGTGCGCTTCTGCTGCTTAAACATTTTTTAAAATTCTTTTTGAAGAATTAAAAATTCAAGATGGATTATCTTACGAATCTAAAAAAATTAATTTTTTTGTGATAATAAAAATGGAAAATAGTGTGAATAAAAAATTTTTTAATAACGATCGAAAGGCTCGCAATAAATCATATCTTTTTTTCGACAAGTATTTGAAGCATCCTCCATCAAAAGTAGGAAGTAAGTATGAAATATTTGCTCAAAAAGACATCACACTAATTCGTCTGAGTCATCAGAAATTAATTTTTATGTTTGGAATAAAACTTAAAAGCGGATTAGCTTTAGTGAATTTGAGAGAAGGTCTAAAATCAAAACTGGATTATTTCAATGATCATATTATAATATCAGAGTCGGTGGATAATGTGATCATGGAAATTCATAGTAACAGCAAGTCAGATGTTATTATTAAAAAAGGGGAAAGTTTAGGCTTTGTCATTTTCATAAATGAGTGAAAAAAATTATTTTTTTTGTAATAAAAATGGAATACAATCACGATGCTAAATCTAACGCTAGAGCGCATGGATTCAATGAATCTAAACTTTATCCAGTTCTTCCAACAGCTCCTGCAGATGATGGAGGACATAATTACCGTCTTCAGAAAATAAGCGAAGTCCAAAAAGAGATAGACAACGAGAGGAAAAAGAGAGTGCATCTCAGCAAAAAGTATCATCGCGCTTTCAGAATCATTTCTTTTGTAGACTCTACGTTGCAAGCAGGTGGTGTTGCACTTGGAGTTGTTGGAATTGGAACTTTGAGCACCATCGCTGCTGCTCCTATTGCGATTGCGTGTGAAGGTGTGGCTATTGGAATGGGTTTTTTATCCATTGTAGGAGGACAAGTCAACAAAAAACTAGCATTAAAAGCGGAGAAGCATGAAAAGATTAAAGTGTTGGCCGAGTCGAAATTGAACACCATCAACAGTCACATTTCAAAGGCTTTAGTAGACAACATTGTGAGCGATTCAGAGTATGAATTGATTTTAGACGAGCTTCAAAAGTTTAAGAGTCTGATGAAAGAAATAAGAACTAAAACAAAAATCAACATTGACGAGATAACTAAAGAGTCGTTGATCCAAAAAGGAAGAGAAGATGCAATAAAAGCGTTCAACAACATGTTTGAGAAAAATTAAAGATTTTTCAACGGATTCGCAAGCGAATCTAAGAAAGGATCAACGTAGTCGTAAAAACGCAGATAAGTTTGCGTTTAAGTTTTTTTCTTGCGTTTTAAAAAATGTCCTTTTTTAAAATACTAGACCCTAACAAGAGGGATGAACTGGTGAAAGAATTTGTTGAAAGAAGAAAAAGAATCTATCAAGATAGTTTGAATGAGAATATTTATGATGCTAATCTTCAGACTGATTTGAGCAAGCTTTACAAGCCTCTGATTGAAAGCAATGAAAAGATGATCAAGAGCATCGAAGAAAGTAGTCATGAAAAATCGCCTCCCAGTTTTGATGAGACAAATCATTTAGGAGACATTTCATCCGTTTATTTAAATAGGTATAATAAGCGTTTTGTAAAAAGTCCTAAAAAAAGAGCTTATGAAATTAGTAGAGATGGTAATCAAATGCACATTGGAAAAATGGGGTTGGAGGTGGATGGAAATGATATCATTGTTGGAGGAGAAAAGTATGAAGGAACACAAGGTCTTTGGGAGTTGCTAACCAATCCGAACATTTCAAAAGAGTTTTTGAACAGCAGCGTTATAAGCAAAGAAGATAAGGATAACTATACAAAAATTCTTTTCCAAAGTAGATCTATTTTTTCAGAATCAAATCCAAACAGGATAATATCTTCCAGAAGCCCAAAATACACAGAACTTATAAAGCCTGTTTGGGAAGAAATTAAAAGTGAAACCAAAGTCAAAAAAGGCAATGGTGTGATTATTCTTCCAAGCGATCCAAATGCTCTTGTGGAAAATCTCAACTTGAGCATCGCTGCATGGCATGCTGGAAATAAAGAGTCGAGAAATGTGGCTGTTTCCATTTGTGATGAGCTGTTGAGACAGAATAGGATTAATAAAGACGAGTACAAGGCTATGATGGCGTATATCGATATGAAATAACTAAATATTACAAAGATTTTTAAAAAAATCTTTGTAAATAAAAAAATGATCGTTTATAGAAATAGATATGTTAAGAGGCATATTGTAGGTGGAAGTGGGATAATTGACACGCTTAAGAATTTTTTGAGAAGAGCAGCAGCTTCAAGCGCTTCAAGAGCGGCATCTACTTTGGCTAATAAAATTGCAAAAACTGAACTGGGAAGAGAAGCCATCATGGCTACTAAATCTGCAGGAAAAGAGCTTGCTTCAACAGCCATTTCCACTGCTAAAGATGTTGCTATTGATAAAGGTAAAAAAACCATTGAGAAATTGTATGCCAAGACTGGAACTCAAAAACCGCGTGAAGCTGCAAAGAATGATCTCAGTCTTAAAAGCAAGGAAATTATTTCAAGCATTGTTAACAAAGCAGCGGTAGCAGCACCACCAGTTATAGATGAATATTCTATGTTTGGATCAGGATTGTCAAAGAACAACGCGATTAGAATACAAGACTTGGTAAAAAGAGGAAATGGACTTTTGATTGCATGAGGATCTAAAAAATTCTACGGATTCGCAAGCGAATCTAATAAAATTTTTTTTCTTTGATGTATAAAAATGGCAAATTCCGATGTTTTAAATTTTACAGAAGAGATTATTGTGGATGAAGAAATTGAGAGATTCGAGTTTCATGAATACGAGCCAGTGAATAAGAATATAAACGTGGATGGAGAAATAAGAATCAATATTGAACAGCAAGATTTGTTCACGCTTCCATCTGAGGCTTACCTTTTGGTTGAAGGAAGACTTTTAAAAGCGGATGGAACTTCCTACGCTGATGCTGACGTCGTTACTCTTGTTAACAACGGTATCATGTATATGTTCAGTCAGATTTCTTATCATTTGTCGAATCAAGAGGTGGAGACCATTTACGAACCTGGACAAGCTACCACCATGATTGGATACCTCAAATATCCAATAGAGTTCCAATTGTCTGAAGGAATGAATCAGCTGTGGCAAAGAGACCAAACAGCTTTAGCAGATCTTGTCAACAACACTGGATTTAAGCAAAGACAAGATTACATCATCAAGCAAGCTGAAGAAAAAGGAACGTTTTCGTTCTGCATTCCTTTAAAGCACATTTTTGGATTTTGCGATGATTACGATAAAGTGCTCTATGGATTTAAGCATACACTTACTCTTGTGAGAAAAAGCGATAGTGATGCTATTTTTAGAACAGAAGCAACAGCTGCAGGAAAAGTAGATCTAACTAAATTATCTTTGTTTATGCCTCATGTCACACCCTCTGTAGCAGCTAGCAACAATCTTTATAAAATCATTGAATCAAAAGTAGATTTTCCCATTTCGTTCAGATCTAGACAATGCGACACCGTTGCCGTTCCTGTAGCCAACAACTTTAGTTGGACGCTAAGCGCAAAATCTGGTAGTGAAAGACCGAGATATGTCATTGTTGGATTTCAAACCAATAAATCTGGAAGTCAAGTAGAGAATCCTTCAGTCTTTAATCACTGCGACTTGAAAAACATGTATGTCACCTTAAACAGTGAAAGGTATCCTGCTGTTGATTACAATTTAGACTTTAATAACAATAGATTTTCAAGAGCATATAGAGACGCATGCAAGTTTGACAATAGACTTTATGGGATAAACGAGCTTATATCTCAACCCAATTTGACTGCTCTAAATTATAGATACATTTGTCCTCTTTTTGTTTTTGACGTAAGCAAGCAGGCAGAGAGGTTAAAATCAGGAGTGGTAGATATGAAAATAAAAGCTACATTCAATGCAAACGTTCCTGCAAACACTCAGGCCTTTGCTGTCGTCATTTCCGATAAATTGTTTAGACTTAAATCAGATGGAAGCAGAATGACTATTCTTTATTGAAATGTTTTTCAAAATAATATTTTTTTTAAATAAAAAATGAGATATACGAAAAAGGATTTGAAAAAATTACTGAAAGAAAACGGAATTTCCAAAACGTCAAACAATAAAATGTCATTATTGATGCTTGCGATTGAAAACAACTTGATTGATAAAAACGAATGGATTAAAGACGTGAAGGAAGATCGACCTGTGGGTAGACCGAAAAAGGATTTAAATCTGTTAAAAGAAAAATAAAATGATACAGTTTTTTCCGTTTTTTCTAGAATGTAGTATCAAAGAGACTGACATAAATAAAAAAAGACATCTTGAGCTTCTTGCATTTGGAAAAACAGGTGTGTTTTGCGAATCTGTTTACGTTACTGAAAACGGAAATTTTAATATTCCAAAAGAGTACAGTGATGAAGAGAGAGACAAGCTTTACCTACTTGTATGGAGTGGTGAGACAGAATATTCACGAATGGAAAAGAAAATCAAAGATCATATCAGTACTTGGAAAGTCTTGCCTAAAAAAGAAAAGCTAAGAATGATTGACAATTATGTGCTTGGTTTGGATTGTGATTTCGAGGAGAAGAAAAAAATTTCTGGAAATCTAAAAAGCGCAATTTTAAATCATTCGCTTGGTTCCAATGACATTGTGTATGAAAACTTTAAGATCCTTCGAATCCATGTAAATTCTTCAGATGTTGGAAATGAAAAAATTGATTTAAATAAAATCTTGATATAATAAAAATGCCATACACAAGAAAGTTTTTGAAAAATTTGTTAAAAGAAAATAATGTTTCCAAAACGTCAAACAATAAAATGTCTCTCATGATGATTGCTGTTGAGAACAACTTGATTGATAAAGATGTCATTTTGGAAAACTCGAAAGAGGTTAGACCAGTTGGAAGACCGAGAAAAAATGAGAAAAAAGAAAAGAAGCCTCTTGATCCTAAATATGTTAGACTTGGTTTAATTAGAAATAATCCTTTAAATTTAAAAATAACTCATGTTGATACTGGTGAGGTGGTGGAATACAAGTCTGCTTACGAGTCACTGAAAAAGACGGGTCATGGATGGAATTACTGTGAATGTAGAAATGGAAAAGTAGTAGATGGATACAAATATGAGATTTCTGGAGTAAGAAGTTTTTAAATTCTTTATATTGAATTTAAAAATGAAAAATGGTATAAATAAAAAATTTATATTAATAAAATGGAAAACAAAACGGTGAAAGAATTAAAAGAAATTGCTAAAGGGCAAAAAATAAGAGGATACTCTAAAATGAGAAAGGGAGAACTTATAATGGTTTTACAACCTCCTAGAGTTTTCTCTGCTCCTGCTGCTTTTCGTAGACCTACTGTGGTTAGGTTTGTTCGACCAGCTGTAAAAGTTTCTGTAAAGCCTGTAAAAGTAAGGTTTGCTGTTGGTTCTGAAAGACCTGTTCCAGCTCCTCGTTCTGTAGTTAAAAGACCTGTTCCAGCTCCAAGACTAAGGTCTAGCGACTTGATTTCATTCGAACCTTCTACTCTCTTGCAAAATCAGGTGACAAGAGATGAACCCTCTATTATTAACACACCGGTTGTCGATTCAACAAACGTTATTACACCTATGCCGGTTCCAGCACCAAGACCTGGTTTATTTTCAACTCTGACGAGAGTTACAAAAAGTGTGGCATCCTATGTTAAAAATAAGTTTAATGATGTTAAAGAATGGATAGAACCCTACGTTCCTGAAGTAGTCAAGAAGAATGTAAGCAAATCAGTGGAACAAATTGATAAAAAAATACAGTCCATCAAATCACTTGTATTAAAAACAGAGTATAAACAACCTGTACCAAAACCAATTAAAGTAAAGTTTAAAATGACTGAACATTCAGCGGAGCATGCTGTGAGACAATTTTCTTATAGACCTTCTTCTCGATATAACGACCTTGCATACTTTTTTAATTTGGTGAGAGAGTCTGCCATTCAAACCATGGAAGGAGAAAGAAATACAAAGGTAAGAATTATTTTAACATGTGAAATGAAATCTGTAAGCATGATGACTGGTGAAGAAGTGACTCGGGAAGCAAGCTTTTCATCAAGATCGGATATTATTATAGCAGCTACAGATGTAAGAGAACTCATGGGTGAGATGGAAGAAAAAGTCTTGGAAAGTAGTGTTAAATACAACGCTTTAGGTTCCAATAGTATCCTATCTAAGATTTTAAGAATGGATATAAACTTTATCGATTATACACCTCTCAGCGGTGGATCCTACATTGAGCTGACTGACGATCTAAAAGACAAAAAGGCAATCATCAACATGAAAAACAACGACAATCAATGCTTTAAATGGTCAGTTACCAGAGCGTTGAATCTGAAAAATAAAAACAACGAAAGAATTGATGAGGACTTGATTGAAAAGTCAAAAGAGCTGAATTGGAAAGGAATGGAGTTTCCTGTGAATTACCATAATATTAGCAAGTTTGAAAAAAATAATCCAGACATTAGCATCAACGTTTTTGAGTATGAAAATAAAAAACCCAACCCTTTGAAAATATCTGACTTTCTCGATCGAAAGCATAATGTTGTTTTGCTGTATATTAAAAACGAAGACACAGAACATTACTGTCTCATTAATAGTTTCAGTCGATTTGCCGGCTCCTCAGCATCAAAAGGTAAAAGAAAACAACATTTTTGCAGAAGGTGTCTTCAACGTTATGATCAAGAAGAAAAGCTTCAAAAACATCGAGAAGATTGTTATAAAAACGCACCAATGAGAATTGAACTTCCTAAAAAGGGTTCAACTCTTCAGTTTAAAGGCATCGGAAAGTCAATTAGGGTTCCATTTATCGTATATGCTGACTTTGAAAGCTTTATCAAGCCTATCGATGACAACACTGAATATAATAATAAAGAGTCTTACACAAAAAAGTTTCAAAGACACGTTCCAAGTTCCTTTTCCTATTACATCAAATGTTTTGATGAAACCGTTTTAGAGCACGATCCAGTCATTTCCGAATCGTCAAACGAGAACCAAGACGTGGCTCAATTTTTTGTTGAAAATTTGGAAAGCGCAATAAAAGAACTTTTCGGAAAAATCGAGAAAAAAAAGATGGTTTTTACAGAAGAGGACAAAAATAATTTCAATTCCGCAACAGTTTGCCACATTTGCAATAAAAATCTCAAAGACGACAAAGTGCGCGATCACTGTCATTTTACTGGAAAATATCGAGGAGCGGCTCACGACGATTGCAATAAAAAATTTCAAGTTCCAAAATTCATCCCAATCGTTTTTCATAACTTGTCTGGATACGACGCTCATTTGTTCATTAAAAAATTAGGTGGAAAGATCACTTGTATACCCAACAATGAAGAAAAATATATCAGTTTCTCGAAAAAAATCAAAGTGGGAGAGTACATTGGAAAAGATGGAAAACCAAAAAACAAAAAAATTGAATTGAGATTTATCGACAGCTTTAAATTCCTTTCCTCCAGATTGGATACTTTGTCTAAAAATTTAAAGCCAGAGCAGTTTAAAAGCCTTGCATTACATTTTGAAGGTGAAAAATTTAATTTGCTTTGTAAAAAAGGCGTGTACCCTTACGATTGGGTGGACGGATTCGATAAATTTCAAGAAACGCAATTACCGCCAAAAGAAGCGTTTTTCTCAAAACTTAGACACGAGAGAATAAGCGACGAAGAATACGCGCATGCGCAAAAGGTTTGGAGTACGTTTCAATGCAAAACGTTCAGAGATTATCACGATTTGTACAACGTGTCGGATGTGTTGATACTGGCAGATGTCTTTGAAACTTTTAGAGACACTTGTATGAAACATTACGGTCTTGATCCTGCTTGGTATTACACCTCCCCTGGTTTGGCTTGGGATGCTATGCTAAAGAAAACTGAAGTTGTAATAGAGCTTATAACCGATATTGATATGCTCAACATGATTCGAAAAGGAATACGCGGTGGAATCTGCATGATCTCCAATCGACATGGAACTGCTAACAACAAATACATGAGTGATGATTATAAACCTTCAGAACCTTCGAAATTTCTTCAGTATTTAGACGCCAATAATCTTTATGGATATGCTATGAGCAAACCCCTTCCAGTTAGAGGATTTAGATGGATGGCTGAGGATGAACTTTTAAATTGGAAATCCATGCCTTGCATTCTCGAAGTTGATTTAGATTATCCTGAAAGTCTTCACGATTTACACAATGATTACCCTTTAGCTCCTGAAAGAATGCTCGTTGGAAAAGTGGAAAAGTTAGTTCCCAATTTAAACAACAAAGAAAAATATGTCATTCACCATGAAAACCTAAAACTCTATGAACGAATGGGGTTGATCACTACTAAAATTCATCGAGGTATCACCTTTGAAGAAGAACCTTTCATGAAGAAGTACATTGATCTCAACACCGATAAGAGAAAAGAAGCTACAAACGAATCTGATAAAGAATTTTTCAAACTCATGAACAACTCTGTCTTTGGGAAAACCATGGAGAATATTCTAAAACGCGTTGATGTTAGACTCATTACCACGAGAAAAGAAGCTATAAAATTATCTAAAAAAATTAAATATAAACGAAACACCATTTTTGATGAAAACTTAATCGCGGTTCACATGGAAAAGGTATTTGTTTTTTACGACAAACCTGTTTTCTTGGGAATGAGCATCCTTGACATCAGCAAAACCCTCATGTATGAACATCACTACGACTACATGAAACCTAAATACGGGGATAAGCTGAAATTACTCATGACTGATACTGACTCGCTCTTTTACGAAATAGAAACGGAAGACTTTTACAAAGACATTGTTGATGACGTTGAAAGCAAGTTTGACACGAGCGACTTTCCTAAAGATCATCCTGCCGTTCAAAACTTTGCATTTGACGTTGGGTTTAAAAATAAAAAGGTTATCGGTAAGTTTAAGGATGAAACCGGCGGTAAGCAAATTAAAGAGTTTGTTGGACTTCGTCCTAAACTCTACTCTTATGAGGTCTTTAATGAAAAAGAAGAACACAAAAAATGCAAAGGAATTCAGAATTGTGTAGTTAAAAAGCACATCACTCATCAAGATTATAAAGAATGTTTAATGACTAAAGAAGAACAGCTCAGAAAAATGAACGTCTTACGATCTCATCATCACGATGTCTACACCGAAGAAATCAACAAAGTCGCACTCAGTGCTAACGATGACAAAAGAGTCATTTTGGAAGATGGAATACACACGTTGGCTTATGGTCACTACAAATTGAAAAATCGGTAGAGACAGAGGAAGAACACGGTGCAGAGGAAGAAGCAGAACCAAAGACAGATGCAAAAAGCTTGATCGCAGAGTGCAGAAAGATTATCGACGAGACAAAAAGGTAAGTCAACAAAAAAATGACAATGCGTTAGAATTCACAATTCATGATTGCAGAAAATTAAAAACACGACGCCATCTTGAATTCATTAACTATGGAGAAAACTGTCAATGAGCCAGAATCCGCAATTCATAGTAGTTATATATATATATATATATATATATATATATATATATATATATATATATATATATATATATATATATATATATATATATATATATATATATATATATATATATATATATATATAATATCATTTTTAAGTCTTATACTATATTTTAAAGCTTGTATATTGTTTCTTTAAGTTGATTTTAATCATGGAAAGCACAAAAAGGAACAAGAAAATAAAAAATAAAACTGCCTCTAGTTTTAACTCAAAGTTTACCCAGAAAGTGACAAAGATTAAGAGATTTCAGTGGTCTAGTGTTGATATGAAAAATGCAATTGCAGCTGTTGAAAATAGTTCAATGTCACAACGAGAAGCTGCATTACAACTCAATGTTCCCCGGTCAACTCTTGGTAAATACTTTAGAGGAGATTCAGTTCTTGGTGTTAGACCTGAACCTAGTCCAATATTATCTAGCAATTTAGAGAACAAGTTAGTTGAATATGCAGCAACAAGGGCTACACTTGGATTTGGATTTGGAAAAAGACAATTTAAAAAAATATGCTTCTGATTTAGCCATGAAACGCATTTTAAAGTTTAAACATTCAACTCCTTCAGAAAAATGGTGGCGCTCATTCAATAAGCAACATAAAAATTTAGTTTTGCGAAAGCCTGAAGGTACTTCATCAGTTCGCCATCAATGCATGTCTGTTCCAAAAGTAGCAAAATATTTCTATTCACTTCATGAAGTTTTGCAGGAGACTCATGCACTTTTAAAGTCATCTTTGATTTGGAATATGGATGAGTCCGGGTTACAGATGGACTTTAAACCTCCAAAAATAATTGCAAAAAGAGGTACAAAAAACCTTCAATCTCGTACAACAGGAAAACGTGAAACCATAACCATTATTGCTGCTATAAATGCTGCAGGTGATTTAGTGCCTCCACATTTAATAGCAAAAGGTAAAACAATTCTGTTCCACAAGCTTGCTTTAGTTCCGGTAGAAACTATGCGTTTGAAAATGCTGAAATAGAGGAAGTACAAGTAAAATGGGAACAATATTGTAAACTATTACAAATACAGTCAAAATAACTTACATCTTCGATACCTTTAAAAATCTTGTATATTTAAGTGACTGTTTAAATTACGATTAACTTACTTTTATTTTATTTACAAATGTTTTTTGGGAATTTCTTGAAAAAGTAATAATCTTTGAAATTAAAGTTCCATATGTTTCAGTTGTTTTTCCAGTTAGATTTTTTGTGCCTAGTAAGATTATAAGCAGTTGAAAATATTAACAGCAAAAAAAAAAAAAATTGACGGGGGTGTTTTGAGATATTGGGCCCCAAAGTTGGTTTATAGAAACTAGTTGTTTTATTAACTTTTAAGCATGTTCCTTTTATATTTGAGCATTTTAAGTACTTTTATTGAATTCAGCATCAAAAAAACATTATATATGTTTATTTTCATATTTTTGCCATTTTTGTTTCTTATTTTTTTAAGAAAAATGTTTTTTCAGAATGTTATGAAAACCGGGTCATTTGGGAACCAGGTCAATATTAAAATTGCAGTATCTTGTCAACCGCTCAACATTTTTAGCTGAAATTATGCATGTAATATTTTTTTATAATAAGGAATAATGTGTCAAAATATAAAACAAAAGGAAGACACATGGTTCAATGGACTGGGTGATTTGATGTGGAATTACCCTAATGGCTCTTAAAGATATTATGGTAGTTCTTTGAGTTGGTCCAGCAGTTGGAATTTGAGATAAGGGTACTCCCAGCCAAACAGATGGAGTATTTTTTTGATTGACAATTTCCTCCACGTACTGTAAGTGTTTCAAAACTTGGAGGCCAGTATAACTCACAGATAACAGTATTATTGGTAACAACTAAATTAGAGATTATTACATGGAAATTGATGCACTGATACTTTACTAGCTTCACTCGATATATATATATATATATATATATATATATATATATATATATATATATATATATATATTTATATATAGATATATATATTCATTTTGATAACTGTGACAAGCATACACACAACATTTTTTTGGCACGATGTAAAAACTTAATCTGAAATTAAAAAATATCTATTATTTGCTTTAAATGAATTCTAAAACTCCACGTTTAAATTATACGAGTTTGTTTTCATTACATCGTGTAAGAATAATTCACAATATATCATAAACAACATTGCATTTTCTCTTTTAAAAACAAGTCTAAACGAATAATTCTCTACAACCATGGCCTACTATAGTGACAGGCCGAGTAAACGTACGGCTTTTAAAAAAACTGTAGGCGAGTTGTTTTTTTTACGGAAGCATTCGTTTTTTAGGTTATTTAATAAATAGCTTCATTAGTTCATTAGATAGTAATTAATTTATCATAAATAAAGGTTTTTGTAACAAATAAAACCTCTTAAATGAAAAAAATCGTTTATTAAATGCAAACCGCATTTCATTATAACATAGTAAAGACTCACTTTTTATAGTACTAAAGCTCAAACATCTTTATGAAAAAAAACAACAACATAACTTTTCAAAATAAAACTACAATTAGTTAAAAAAAACAATATTATATATATCACGTTTAAGATAGTTTCAATATTTTCATTTTGGGTTCCTTTGAAGATCGCGGGGAGTAAAGGTGGCAACAATTGTTAAAAAATATATTGGCAAGGATTCTACAATGTTTTTTTGAAACATTGGTAAATCCATAAAAGTCAGATACCATCAAAAAGCTGTTAGATAAGCTAACACGACAGACACATTTGTAAAGATGGTGAAATAAAATGTACGAATAAAATATCCAATGGCAGATGTTATCACCAGGCAAAGTTAACCCACCATGAATAATCTCTCTGATATATTCTCCAAATTGGTCAAAACAAAATAATGTATCTTCAACTGGAGGATCTTCTCTACTGACATAGCCGGCAATACAAACCAAAGACATTTTAATTTCTTTAGACAAATTGCTTTCAATAACAGGAAGATTATGAAAAACATTCAACAAAGTATCATCTTGCATTACATAATTACATTTGTCACACAAATGACTTGATGAAACTTCTAAATCATTAGCTATGATACCAATATTTAAGCAAAGTTTTGTTTTTTTTATGTCAACTTTTTGCAATATTTGCTGAACATTTATAAAATAGGTACCACCTGATCCTTGTCGAAGTTTTCCAAATGCTTTCTCAATAGGGTCACTAGTAAAATGTCCTAGACAAACATACTTATGACTTGTAATTAGTAAATGTTTCACTAGTTCAACCATTCCACGACACGTATGGGAAAAAGCACAAGAAGTATCTTTGGTTAAATTTTTTATTCTTTGACCGTGTATTTCAGGTGCCATTTTTTCGACCATATCAGCCAAATTTAAAAGAAAGTTCAATCGTTCATCATTGTTTGATGAAAAAACAGCACGATTTTCATCTCTAGTACAAATGTTTTCATAAAGTCCTTTAACGTTAACAATTTTAAAAAATTTAATAAAAATAGATAAAAAAACTGTAGTGTCATCAACATTTTTTATGGATGAATGAGTTTTTAAAGCAGCTACAGTCTCATCACAAAATACTCTTAAACAAGTTGACACATTTTGACGTTCGATTGGTTTAGGAAAAATTGCAGTTTCATTTAGTTTAGACAGTTTTACAATAGCATCTTTTTCATGTTGAAAAAGTTTTTTAAGATCTGACCATTTTGCAGTTCTTGAAACACCTTCATAAGTAAAACATAGTTCTTGGCATTTTTCTGTAAGCCAATTATTACGAATAGATTTTATTAAATGAACAAAATTATAAAGAAGAAAAATATTATCATTAGTACACCAAGTATTACGGAGATTAAACATTCCAAAAAACTTTTTATTTACTTTATTATTGTTGCAAAGAATAGCAACAACAGAGCCACCACAATTTTTTATTGTTTCAATTGTTTGCATTGTTTGATCATACTGAAATTTAGCATCTAAACCTGTTACTGGTAATGCTTTATACAAAAACTATTTTCCACCAAACAAAGAACAAATCATTAAACCCAAAACTGTTTTTGCCAATTCATTTGGGGAGTTAACAGATTTACCAAAAATGTTACCTCCTTGATATGTTAACTGTGGTTTAACATAAATTTCATCAATTAGTAGAATGACCAGTCTTTGAGAAATAGAACATTTGTCAAAATACAACTTTAAAAATCATCATCTCCAACATTTCTAACTTTTGATGTCAATTTTGTCATCAGTGATATACTTGGTAGTTCATAGTCATCACGTAATCGAGAATAAAGTGTTCTTGACAATGAAAAATACTCAAATGCCCTGGCAACCATATTAGGAGAATATTTTTTTTCACCAATAAACACTAAGGAGTTCATACTTAACATCTGTTCAATGGTAATACTTTTTTTGTGATCAATTGGTAAAGAATTCAGATAGTGTATTGCAGCATGGAGACAACTAATACAGTTAATAGTATTTATATGATTGTAAGAAAGAGGTTTTATGGTGCACTTAATACCACAGTGGTAGCTATCAAAGGATAAATCATTTTTTATCTTTAAAATAAACTTTGGAACACCCAAGTTGTCTAATGTATCAGCAGATTGAAGATGTAAACAGTTTTCATAGATATTTGATATTATTGAAAAAGAAAAAGATATAGATTTAGACATTATTTTTTCACACAAATCATCAAAGGATGAAATATTGTCAGCTTTTACAAAATCTTCAATTTCATCAGGCACAATACTTCTAAAAGATGGTAATGCTTTACTTGTTGGTCTTGGTGGTGCCTGTGGAGTTGGAATTTGACTTGAGTTTACAGAAGAAAATACAGATGGTGGATATTTTGGTCTTAACTTTCCGTAAACTAAAACTTTTTCATAGTTTTTAGGCCAATGATCTTCACAAATAAAAGTATTTGGGCCATCTGGAATGTTATCTCGAGGTATAGCACTTATCCATCTTTTTCGTTCATCCAGATTTTTTTTATTTGGAAGGCGAAAAACTTTCACAGACTTTGTAACATCGTAGTTACCTCTGCATCCTGAGACACAACACTTAAAAACCATATTTTATGAATCTAATTATTTAGATCTAAAAAGAATGCAAATTTAATACACATGGGGACGTCCATAAATTACGTACGCAGTAAAACTAATGCTTTTGGACCCCCCCTCCCCCCTTGTACGCACTTGTACGCTTTTAACCACCCCCTCCCCCTCTGCGTACGTACGCGTTATTTATTAAAAAAGTATGACCTCCCCACCCACCCACCCAAAAAAAAAAAGTTTTCAAAACATTAAATACAAAAAAGATCAACATTTTTAGTTAGAGATTTTTCTGTACTTAACTAAAAAATGGGCAGTTATTAACGAAAGGAAAGAAAAATGATTTAGAAAGGATTCGTGTTGCGAGTATTTTAAATTTAGCTATTTATATTTCCACAAATGGTATCTTAAATAAATTGAAAATGTTATGGAAAACAGGCATGAACTCTGCTTCTAATCTTTCATTAGTAATCTTCTCACTGACTTCTTCACTTTCACTTAAATCACTCTCCATATCAATCTTTATCTTTTGTTTTTTGTGTGCTTTCTTGTGCCGTTTCATTGCTGCCTCGCTCGGCCAGTATTTATTGCATTTGTCGCAAATTCCGTTTAAAAGCTTTTTTTCCAATGATGGACAATACAGATCAAATGGTATAATTTTGTACTTTAAGCCTTCTGTAGGTATGTCTTGTAGCAAAAGCCTATGCGTCAGAGGTGCAAAGTTTGAATGGTTTGATACGTTTTTAAAATATCGAGACGGTTCCATCGCTTTGTAACCATTCTCGCAGTACTCGTAGATGGCCGGAAATGGAATGAAACGTTGGGGGATGGTATTCAGCCAATTTGTTTCAAACGATGAACAACATAACTTGTCCTGGCATTTCACAATTTGTAGACAATATCGCGATTGCTGGCAATGTTTCTCTACCCAAACAGGATCAGGATTCGGCGGTTTATATGCTTTTCCAACTGGTACTGCCCAGCAATTAACATGGTAACCGTCGATGACGGTTTTCTCCCAAACTTGGGATAAAACGTCAGCCGCTTTTTGAAAATTTTCTACCTCCAGTTCTTGGTTGATTGTCTTCCCAGAAGAATCAAGGTGATTGCCAAAATAATCATGGGGAAGAACTATTCCAGCCAAATCAAGAGAAAGAGGTGCCATTCTTCTTTAAATGGGGTTGAAGGCTGAAAGCCCAGCTGCATTCACACCATGAAGCAAGACATCTAAATCCAGCAAGCGGAAGAGATCAACAGCAGTTGCTAACGTTTTAGGGAAGCGTGGTGCCTCATCTTGAGCTCCATCAGTCTCCATTAACATAATTGGTTTACGTCTAACCAACTTGGTTTCAAAAAGCTCCCTAACATCAAAAGCATGTGTAAAAGCATTCGATATATCGTGTTTCCCACTTCTTATGCGTATGAAAGTGTCTCCACTGTAGGATACATTTCCATTATTGTTAACTTCGCATATGTCATAAACCGATGGGATTAACTTGTGCTGTGGGCCAACGACAAAGTCATGATCCATAAGTTTGACCTTGTATTCCATATGCATCAGCAACGGCGCTTGAAGGCTTGCAGCAGTAAGACCCAACGGTACCCTGGCTTTATCATCATTGGACATGAAAAGCACAGCTTTTGGACCAAACAATTTGCAAACTTCAAACATGTCATCAATAAAAGATTTGGCAAACATTCTATCATCATTTCTTTTTCGCAGTGAATTTTCTGGACGTAGTAGCTTCACAGGAACTGTGTTTACATGCTTTTTTCCTTCAGAAGTGTTTTCACGTTGTGGTAAAAGACGAAGGTACAAACCACTTCTACTCAAGTTGAAGCCTATTTTCGTCAGCTCTTTCTGAAGATCATCCAAAGTGGAGACACTGCGAAGACATTCTGTTCTTCGACGCTCGTCTGCTGCTGATGAACTTTGCACAACTTTTATGATTGTTGATAAAAGTTCTGGTTGATCAATTTCGAGCCGTGGTCGTCCAGGATGGTTTTGCATAAACTGTTTCAAAGCACTTGATACTTCAGGGTTGTTTTGACAAACTGTTTCGATGCTCTCTTTAAGTTTTTGTCTCCGTTTTCTTTGTCGTGCCGATTCACGAATCAATCTGAAAACAAAATATTACACAAATCTTTGATTCCGTTATAAAACCTTCTATACTTAAGGTTACCTGGATTCTGCGAACTTTGTAAATCCTCAATTAGAAATTCTTATTGACAATTTGAAAAACAAAATTTTGAAAGTTGCTGCCTGCTTAAAAGTTTGGTTTTTATGGCCAAGACGTCTTTCTATACTTCTAAGCTCTATTCGATATATCGCTTAACATTTACCTGTCCAAGTTTGTTTTTTCTCTTCTTATGCTTTCTTTCACATTGTCTAATTGTTTCCTAGTTACGGTAGACAAACCAGAATCGCGTAAGATTATCAAGGATGAAAGATCTGAGATTTTCTTCCGACTTTTAACTTGCGCCGGATTTGCTCTTTCCTTCTCGTTTGATGTTAAATCTAAATTAGGAAATACCCAAAAATAAACTATTATAAATTCTTGACAGTTATAGAGATTGGATGTAGAGAAATTGGTCAAGTTGTCCAATTATAATGAATAAAACTATGCGATTGCAATATAGTCGTACAAGGTAGTTAAATTACCAATTCGGTTGATTTCAATATATAAAAAATCACGAGAGAAAAAGTTTGTAAATTATCACAAAAAATGGCTTACTAAGTTCAATCCTTTCAGGTTCTGCCGTAGTTGCGTTCGGAAAACTTTGTATTTTATTTGACGAAGACGGCACTGGATGGATATCTTTTTTCTTTTTGCTAGGCGGTGATAAAGTATTTCCCCAGAATGACATGATTGATCCTTTTGACTTTGTTGCTTTCACTTTTAATTCGTTTACTTTTTTTTCATACAAAGACTGATCATATTTTACTATTTTCCACAATTCCTGTGCGTGCTGATACTGCTTTTGTTTTCCAAGTGTTGAATATGCTTTCTTATATAACTCAAGGCGCTGAAGATACTTTTTCTCGTTCCCAACAAATTCGTTCGACATCTTGGAAATAAGCAGTTTTTTTTTTTGTTGCAACGTATTCACCCAGTAAACATCGAACAGTTGGTAAGTAGTTGGCCCGATCCTAATAACCAACTATTAGCTACAGTTGGGCCAACAGTCGGCTATTTAGTTGGTACCGTGAAAAAAACGTAACGCTTTTACCAACACTTAGCCAACTGTTTTTAAACAATTGTTTGCCATTAACGGCCCAACAGTAATAAAACAGTTGGCTAACAGTTGGTACCATTACCGGCCCAACTATATGATTTTTTTTCGCGATTTCTTAAATTCACTTTCGCGCTTAAATTGAAAGTGCAAAAGTTATAAATCATGTTTTGAATATTGCTTAATAACAAAGTATAACTTTGCTTTTTAATATTTAATTTTCTATCTAATAGTGATTGTTTGTATATCAGACTTTACCAAACAGTACTACTGTCGACACAAAATATTGTATTATTTATAGATAACTTAGTTGAATACAAAAAAAAGAACAAATTTTTTATCATTACACTTTTATTTCCAGACCATTAAAGAAAAATATTTACAAATAAAGAACTAAAGATATTCTATTATTGTAGTTAATATTATTAAAGGTTTGAAACTAATATTGGCAACTTTAATTAAAAACAATATTGTAAAACGCTAATATTTAAAAACGTGGCGATTTATTAGATAATTATTAATAATAATTAAAAAAATTAGATTTATAAATAAAATCAAGAAAAATAAGCTTTTATAAATTTTCAAAAGAAAATAATAACTAAATATTCTTTTCATTGATTAACTGCAACTGATTTTTTATAACCTTGCTTTTCGTCTGTCTATTTATTCGCCCATCTCCTTGATCATTTGCGCCCTGAAACCATCTTGAAACCATCGGGTAAATATCTTTATCCTTGGAATTAAGATACTGAACTCTTACTGCTGCTAAAAGAATAAAATGAAAATAAATTTAAAAACTCAATTTATTTTTTGTTTAAATATAAATTATTTTTAAGTTATTTTTAAGCTCTTATACGTATACTTTGCAAATCAAGAATTACATTAACTGGTTAGCAGTTTTAAAAATATGTGCATATGATAATAAGTTCAAGTCACCAAGGGAGAATATAATATCTTACAAATTCACAACTAATGACAACACTGGCAATTGTCATAAGTACTAACATATTATATTCTTTCTTAGTGTTGTAAACATATTTTTGTAAATATAAAAATACAGTTGACTTTAATAGACTAAAAATTTACATAACTAGTAATACTTACATAGTAAGCACTTTAACACAAAATGATAACATCGCAACTTAACCTTGCCCATTCCAGTAGCTATCATCTTACTTGAAGATCCATTTAGATGACATAAAACGCTAAAATTTTTGGAAAACATGGCTCCCAACACACATCATATGTATTTTGGACGTTCAACTTTACCGCCAATAGAACGCAGATATTCGACCTAAAAACAAATAATGCTACATATTACAACTTTTTTTATTTAAACTATTTTTTCAAAGGTAAATGAAAATGTAATGCGGTATAATATAACTAAGGTATTATTAAATTACCTTTGATAAATTACAATTATAAGACTTATAAAAAAACTTATCTTTGATCTTATAAATTAATAGTTACTAGTTTAAACGCAACCTGAAGACTGCTAGAAACATTATAATACAAAAAATAATTTCAAACTTTATAGAGAGCCATCTCAGATTTCATCTGTATCATAAGGTTAAGCCTCTCCAAATCTTCCTTACTTTCCATTGGAAGGCCAGGGGGAACAACAATATCTTCATTATCCAAAAAACTTTGAACTTCTAAAAACTTATTTTATTGCTCCAGTTCTGTTAATCTTAACTCCAAAGCTGCTAACTTCTCTATAAACATACATAAATAATTAAATAATATTTGATTGCATTTGAATCTTATTGGAAAACTGGTTTCAAAAACACAATCTAGTTTTTAAATTGAAGACATACATGGATAAAGGTGTTATGGAACTCAAATATTTGGAGTTAAAATTTTAAACATTCATGTTATTTATCCCTGTAGGTGAATTGATTGCTGTAAAAATGGTATTCTAGCACATTTTTGTGCTGTGTTATTAAGGCCATGGAAAAGAGCGTTATTTAAAACCTTTATCTGCGTAAAATAGTAGAAATGTGTATTTTTGTAAAATGAAATATGTATTTTTTTAAAGCCTTCATCCATTTATGACTTTAGTTAAAACACAAATTATTTTTTTTTACAAAAAATATAAATAGTTTTCTTTTGTCAATATATGTCAGCATCATAATCAATGTATGTATGTGTAACACATATACAATGTATAACAAGTAGTAAAACAAAAAAAAAACAAAAAAACAAATAGTTTATCCAAAACCTTACTTTCCTGATTCCCAAAATTTTGAACAGTTTTCTCATAGTTTTCAGAAGTTGAAGTCCCTTTTAATAAAATGCTATAATTATATGCATTATATGAATATATATATATATATATATATATATATATATATATATATATATATATATATATATATATATATATATATATATATATATATATATAAATGTTATATATGCTTAATATGAAATGTATATGTCATATTGATATATATATATATATATATATATAAATGAACATATATATATATATATATATATATAAATGAACATATATATATATATATATATATATATATATATATATATATATATATATATATATATATATATATATATATGTTATATATGCTTAATATGAAATGTATATGTCATATTGTATATGCAATTGCATATACCATTTATTTATATACTGCATATATTATGTCAATATTGTATATGGCATATATTATATGCAATATATACAAAATACATAGGGATGTCTGCCAATATTTTTAGGTGGATTTCTCTGACTTTTCCCTGATATTTTCCTGATCTTCTACCTGTTTTCCTTGATTTAATTTAAAGTTACCCAAATTCAACTTCACAAAAATTGACCTAGATTTGTTTAGAAAAATGCTCTTCAACTGCAAAAATGTAAACAATAATACAACCCACACTAAATGTATCAAGTATTGATACATTTAATATGGGTTGTATAATTGTTTACATTTTTGCAAGTGAAGATTCAAGATTCGCTTGATGCAAGTGAAGTTCATAAAACTATCTGCCAAATAAACTTTTATATTACATGTACTATGTACAACTTATTTAAGTTATGTAAGTTTGATGAAGAGCCATTTTCCCTGATTTCTCCCTGATTTTTTTAAAATTCAACCTAATTTTCTTGATTATCCAAGATTTTTTGCAGATATCTGATTTCCCTGACTTTTCCCTGAATTCCCCTGATCTGGCAGACACTCTGTATATATATATATATATATATATATATATATATATATATATATATATATATATATATATATATATATATATATATATAGATAGATAGATACATACAAACATACATACATATACATACAGAAATACACACATAAACATACTACTATACACGCACATATACATTTTAGCTGTATTTCAACTTTTGATAATAGTTAAAATAGAGCTAAAATGTCTTATACAAATACAACAATGGTTTCATCATAAAAATAAATTGAAAACTCAACCAATGTTAAAAATTATATCTGAATGTGTCACTAATGGATAAATGTAAAATATTTCTACTTACCAGCGTAACGGTTATATTAAGAGGTGTACGAGAGTTTGAGTTTAAAAGTTTAATTAAAGGGTAGAAAAAGCGTTTGAAAAAAAAAAAAATGATAAAAAGCTTCAAACTAAACTAACTCTATTGAATAGTTTTAATCAATGAATGAATCTATTTGAATAATTTTAAAAATTAGTCGCATGGTCTAAGTAAATATATTTATAATATACATTTACAAACTTACGGGGAACTTTTACGATTCAAAAACACGCGGTATACAGTCGGTTAATGGTTGGCGAGAAATGCCAACAGTTAGCCAACTGTAGCCAATACTGGCCCATGAGTTGGACCAACTAAAGCGTGTTTACTGGGCAGTTATTTGAATGGAAAGATAAAAGTTTTTGTTTATTTGGAAATAAACGATTTCATCATAAGATTCAGTGTCGTTAAAGCGAAGAACGTAAAAAAAATAACCTGACCGAAATTAATTGCAGTCACATTTCGCAATAAAAGGTGTTGGTTTCTATTAGCATTAAAATTTGAAGTATTACATTGTTAATAAAAAGTTAATAATAAAATATTAATTTAAAATAATAAAAAATTAACTTGTTGTAACGTTTTAAATGAAAAGATAAAAACCAGGTTGCGTATATAAAAAAAAGATTTTTTACATTCGAAAAGTTCATTGCTTTTTGTACAGATCAAGTTTTAAAAACATCTCCAGAGAAAGATTGTCAAACCGCGTACGTACTCGCTGTCTTGAAACCCCCCTCCCCTTTTACGCATTTGTACGTTTTTTGGTAACCCCCCCTCCCCCCACACCTGCGTACGTACTTTATGGATGCCCCCCATGCAATATAATTGAAATTAATTGAATATCAAATTGAAAGAAAACGTCTTTTTCCTTGATCGCGCCATATTACAAATTATTAAAAGAAAAACTCGCCTACAGTTTTTTTAAAAGCCGTACGTTTACTCGGCCTGTCACTATAGTAGGCCATGTCTACAACCGTAAAAAAAATAGGCCTGCACAAAAAGTTCCGGTCGCACGACGAATAGGCCTGTAGTAAGAGGGGTGAGGGGGAGCGAAAGGGGTAGAGAGAAAGAGAGAGGGTTAAATTTTTGTAAGATAAAACCCCCTCCCCTTTGGTCACGTGAATGTCGAAAATTCCAAGGTTTGTGCGGATCCAGTGTGCATAGAATGAAATTGGTACATTCACGTGGGCCGTTTCCTAGTGTATTATTGGTTAAGGCAAACAATGAGCCTAGAAGTTCGCCTCTGCCACAAATGCCTATCCTCCCACAAGAGGTCTGCCCTGATGAGCTACTTATGGGAAATACCATAGTCATAAGAAATAGATAGTCTGGCCACTTGCGGTATTCCTTTGATCAACTCTTTGTTCGCATTTTTTTCGTGTCCAGTCCGCTTCAGAGTGCACAAAATTTGTTTTCATCGATTGTTTATCTACGAACTGCTTGTTTAAATTACATCTTTTTCATCCAATATTTTGAATGCCTGGTGCTAATTGTTCTATTTATGGATGCAGTACTTCTAGGAGGCATAAGGGAGTCTCAATATTTAAAGTTCCTGCTTCTAACGACAGTTTTAATACGTCTTGGAGGGAAAGTCTGATTGCCATTATTCTCAAAGATCGTTATGAAGATTTAAGTTTGAAGACTCAAATAGAAAATAAGCGTCTGTTTATTTGTGAAAAGCATTATCTTCCAGAAATGATACTTTATAATGATAAAAAAAAGACATTAAAACCTGGATCATTGCCGACTCTGTGCTTACCAAAAAAATCTTTCACACCATCAATTCCTATACAAAGAAAATCTGCCTCTGCCATCATTGCTAAAAAAGATGCTTTAACGACTTCAAATAATATTACTGCCTTTAAGCCTATATATAAATCATTTGAAGAGTTCTTAAATCGTATTAGCAAGTTAAAAATTAGTGACTGGACCATGAGTGTGAGTCCTGTTGTGGCAGAGTTTAAACTTTATGATACAATCCACACATGTCCTCGATATGAAATATATGTTGATGATAGTCTTGCTTTCACCATTCGTGTATATTCTTGGCTCATTCCAGATGATCATTTAATATATACAAAATACAGAAGATCTATGCGACATATTTCAGCATCTAATCTTTTATCTATTGTTACTTCTTTTAACCTTTGTTCTGGAATAACTGATGTCTTTGCATTAAAATCAAATCTTTATATTAAACATTGTATTTCAAAAAAATTTGATTTATTTTCATCTAGGAGTGAGTTTCCCTTAAACCAGACAGAGTATTTTCGATCTCAGTCATGTATTATGCTGATTGAGTGGATGTTATGCTGTTCACAATGTAAAAGTATTGAAAAAAGTGAAATTAAATGTTTGAAAAAAAGATTAGCTACTTCTAGTATCCCTGCTAAATTAAATGCACCAATTACATTTACATCTCCAGATCGTCTGAAGCTTACATTACAGAGTGTTCGTCTAGAAAATAAAGAATTAAAAAAAGAATTAGCTTTGATGAAGCAAGAGATTGAAAATTCATCACTAGCTATTAGTAAAAATATTGAAAGTGATTTAGTTCAAATAATGGCAGAAGCTGATAAAAGTCAGATTTCTCCATTTATGAACCTGTTTTGGGAGGAGCAGCAAAAATATTTAAAATGCTCAAAGCAAGGGATTCGTTATCATCCAGCAATAATACGTTACTGTTTGGGATTAGCTGCAAAATCACCAGCTGCTTATGAAGCAATAAGGTTAAATGAGAAAACTCATTCTGGTTTTTTAATTTTACCAAGTCGTAGGCGATTGCGTGACTATAAAAACTATGTAAAGCCCAAGTTGGGATTCAATAAAAACATAATAGAAGAATTAAAAGATAAAGTCATTAATTTTTCAGTTCAAGAGAAATTTATAGTCCTAGTTCTTGATGAAATGAAAATTCAAGAAAATCTTGTTTGGGACAAACATTCTGGAGAATTAATTGGTTATGTTGATTTGGGTGATCCTAGTGTTAATTTTGCAACGTTACAACAAGCTGATAAGCTTGCTTCTCATGTTTTAGTTTTTTTAATTAGAAGTATTGTAAATCCTTTTAAATACAGTTTTGCAAATTTTGCTACTACAAATATTACATCAGTGCAATTATTTTCTCTATTTTGGAAAGCTGTAGGAATTTTAGAAATCTCTGTTGGTTTAAAAGTAGTTGCTGTTACTTGTGATGGAGCATCATCGAATAGAAAATTTTTTAAAATGCATTTTAATCTGACTGAAGAAGAAGATATTAATGGTAATGTTGATGTGACTTACCGCACTGATAATCTATTTGCTGATGATGATGATAAAAGATTTATATATTTTATTTCTGATGTTCCTCATTTAATTAAAACAGCAAGGAACAACCTTTACCATTCTGGAGCTGGTAAAAGCAATCGTTATATGTGGAATCAGGGTCAACATATTTTATGGTCCCATATTTCTGATTTATTTTATGAAGATTTAAAATGTCAACTACATGCATGTCCAAAGCTAACTGTTGAGCACATTAAAATAACTCCATTTTCAGCTATGAATGTTCGTTTAGCTGCACAAGTTTTAAGTGATTCATGTAGTACTGCATTAAAAATCTATGCACCATCAGATACAGCTGGGACAGCACAATTTTGCAAATATTTTAATGATTTTTTTGATTGCTTAAATGTTCGGAATACAAATGATTGTATATTAAAATGCAACTCTTTTTTGAAACCATTTTCTGACACAAATGATGTTCGATTTACATGGCTTAGAGAAACATTTTTAAAGTATCTTTCTGATTGGCTTTTTTCTATTGAATCAAGATCTGGAAATTTTTCAAAAAGTGAGAGAAGTAATATGTTTATTACTTGGCAAACTCATGAAGGTTTAAAAATCACAGTTAATTCTGTTATTGAACTTGTCAAATTTTTAATTAACAACAATGTAAGTTATGTATTAACTGAAAGGTTTTGTCAGGATCCTTTAGAAAATTACTTTGGACAACAACAGTCAATTGGTAGAAGAAAAGATAATCCTTCCTTGTTTGATTTTGGTTTCAATGATAATACCATTCGAAATCAACTTATATTTCACCCAATTGCAGGTAACTGTCAAAATGTCAATGAATCAAACAAAATATCAAGGGAGAGTACAACACGTATACCACGCAGAAAATGGACCAACTCTGAAAAATGTATTAATATGAAAAGTTGACTTTTCAAGTGATTCAATAAAAATTTCCCTTATGTCTCCTTGTACTGCTGAAAACAAAGAAAAAGAACATACATAAAAACGGCTATTTTCATAGCCACAAATCTTATTAAAAATGTTAAATGGCATAAAATATTGATTAGTTACATTAGAATTTTTTTTATATTTGTAATAAACTAAATTTCAGTTAATTTTGTAGACATTTCCTTACATTTACTTTTGTTACAATATAAACAGGCACCTATTATTCTTTTTATAAAACCTCCACAGGTATCCACTTCCCCCAAAAAAACTAGTGATTTCACAGGCAGATCTAAGTTAAGATTAGTTGATGTATGCATATATATATATATATATATATATATATATATATATATATATATATATATATATATATATATATATATATATATTAGGGGTAGAATTGATCTTTGAGTTGTTTTTGATCTATGAGTTATTAGTTGTTTATTATAAATATAAAACTAGTGTGCATAGTTAATTTTGGACTTCATTTTTAACTATTCTTTGTTTTCTTTTAGATAAGGGAGGGTCTCTTACCTAGCTTTTATTTCTATAAACAAATAACAAAAATTTTAAAAACTAATCTTTTTAATGACAAATAGTTGCTAAAGTTACTATGCCAAGCATGCTTTCATGAGATTTGTGGCTATGAAAATAACCGTTTTTAAGTGTAATATTCTACTAAACTTCTATAATCCAATTGATGTTTTTTTCATTTTTGAGCGGAGGGATTTTGACTTTGTTTGATTCTCTTTGATTTTGTGGATACTTAGTTTTTCTTTTGCATACGAAAAAGATCTTACTCTGACATAAAGTGTAATCAGATGATAAAATAAGTTTAAAGACAGTTCTTTGGAAACTCGATTTGTGCAAAGACCACGAAGTTCAGATATGTTAGCCAAAACTCCACTGTTTTTTAAGGTTTCAGCTACAATTAACTCTGAATCAATTTTTTTTACAAAACTTTTACTTTGATGGCGAAAGAGAAACTCAACTTTTGTAAAAATTTCTAAAACTGGAGGAGACACTTTCCACAAACCACCACGATTTTTAGCATTCACAAATTTATCATAAGCTTCAGTGCATGTTTCTGGACTCTCAAATAATTGTTCTGTTTTACCAGCATTAAGAAGTGAAAGGCAGTCTGTGCTTAACTTTTGCTGCCATAATCGAGAACTGCGAATTCTGCAATAAAATGTGCTAAATACATAACCACTTAGATAAAAGATAATTTCTTTGTCTCTATCAGAAAATTCAACAGGTGATAAACCATTTAAATTTAAAAAAGAAGTATTGTAAAGTGAGTTTGTAAGAAATGCTAAAACATGATTGCATAGTTCATAGCCAAGAAGTCTAGTCGATTTTTTAGTCAGATTGCTAAATAAAATTCCTTGATTAACAGTTTTGTAAAATTTAGGATAAAATCTTTCAGCATCACCATCAGCTTTAAAACCAGCTATTACTGTCTCTAATAGAGATAGAGTTTGTTGTGAAGTATCTAAAATTATTGCATGATTAATCCTTAACTCATCTCTATACAAATCAGGATAGCATTCATCGTTGATTAAGGTAGTAATACTTTTATCAAGCAGATTTTTAAATTCATCAAGAAGAATAGGTGGTTTAGGACTTTGTATCGTTAAATCTAAAGGAATACTTTGATGCTTTGAATTTGTATGCCTTGTAAGTCCTCTTTGAGATATGCACTTCTTAGAACAAATTGTGCAAGAAAATGTGCAATCAACTTGTTCACTAGATAACTCCAACACCAAAGCATCTAAATCTTTAACAAAATTTTCGTCTTCAAAAAGAATATCATTCTCCAAAGAAAAAAATAATGCTTCTTTATCAAATTCACCATAGAGTTCTTTCTGCGTTTCCATTTTTTGTGCACTCAGTTCCTGGCCGCCCGACAAATTTCAAGTGTTTCGTATGATTATAAGAAAAATCCAGATATTACGGCCCAAGTGACCAGACTATCTATTTCTTATGACTATGGAAATACGCATACGTTAGCAGGCTTTGAAAATACACATAAAAAGGGCTTCTGTGGTACAAATTTCAAAATCTGCAAATAAACTGTAAACTGCAATATAAACTGTAAACTAAGAGTAAACTGAGTAAGTTTTGGTTTTACTTTTTTGAGTTTTTGTATGGCTGTTTTACAGAATTGCTTTAGCTAGCTTGAATGACCGGTGGACAAAATCTGTCTTAGACGTGCTATTTCTTCACAAAGTTTATGTTGTTTATGGTTTATCAATTTTCTCACGATGTTTGTATTTACTTAATGAAAATGGTTCGGTAATGTTGTGCTACGTAATTAACAAAAGAGAATTTTTAAAAGTAATAAATAAGAATGTCTTCTGCAGGTCTAGAGCTTTTGACATCTTCCTCCCCGGCTTTTAGTTGATCTTTGTATGTTTAGTGTGCCTTGCGGACGCCAATGCATGCAATAGCTAGATCATTTTTTAAAACAAGGCATAAAAGCTGTGCTTTAGGTTTGTTTTGCTTTTTTTTTTTATGTTTTCTATGTTTCTATGTTGTCTTTCTATTCTGTTTTTCAGGCAGGGTTTCTGTTGTTGTTGTTGTTAATGTTAGTTAAGATTTCTATGATATTTTGCAATATTTTTAATTATTGTTGTTGTTTATTATCTTTGCCATACTTTTAACACTAGTCAAATGTAGTAGATTTAGGTTGAAAGTTTGATTACTTCAAAAATTTTAGTTTCATGATATTAAGGAATGGTTAACTGACTGATCTATGAAGAGAACGAATTGTTTGGCGTACATCCTAATGAAAAAGTCAACTTTTTAGGGTATTTGGGCAAATTTTCCCCCTCCCCAAATTTTTAAAAATATTTTTGGGGAATATTTTAAAATTATTATATATTTCTTCAAAAAATATTTTAGTTTTTACTTGTTAAAATATAAAAAAAGTCCTAAATTGCAAATCTAAATGATTTTTAAATAGATTTATAGAGTATTAAAATAACAAATATGTATAATTTAATACAATTATAATATCTAAGACATAATAAAATATAACTAGAATATATTAAAATAAGAAAGTCCATGAAAAATTGAGAATCAAACTCAAACAAAATTAGGCTTCAGGATAAACTTATAGATAAAGCAACATGATTTATAAATGAATTTATTAAGTACTAAAATAACAAATATTATACAGAATATAATACAAAAAGTATCATTTACAAGACATACAATTTTATATGAAAGATAAGTAATCGTATTATAATAGGGAAATCTAATAAACTTATGGATTTTACAAATTTCTCACAGACTATTTCACAGACTTTCCAATCATTGATTTATATGAAATCATCTAAACTCTATTGCTTGGGTATTCAACCACTGCTCTTCTCAGTAGTTCTCCATGGTTTGATCTGGATTCAGATGTTGCGAATCTACTCAGAGTTTTCAGCATGTTGTGATGAACAGATTCGGAACATTGCTCAGCAAATATGCCTAATGGCATTTTAATATTGTTTAAGAAAATAATGAGGCGTGTTCAATAATATGACCTTTCCACCCCATTGAGAGATTGTGGTTAAAGTTAATTTTAACATAAAGTTCAGTTTCCTAAATCAAAAGTAAAAAAAATAAATAGCTAGTGACTTAATATTTATATTAATATTTATAAGCCTATGACTTAATATTTATAAATAAGAATTGTTTCCATGTTTATTTCTACATCATATTCAATAATTACTTTCCTAAAATTTCTTTTTTCAAACTTTTCTTAAAAATTATTTTCAAATTTTAATTTACCTTTAACTTCTTAACATACATTGCAATGGCATCTGCGTAACCCTCATGAAGTTTCATACCAAAGCACTTATCGACAACTAAAATGTCATGGTTAATGTTGAAATTTAACCATATAATTTAAAGTTATGTTTTAAATTGAAAAAATAGTTCATACACAAATATGTGTGTGTGTGTGTGTGTTAGATGTGTGTATAAATTACCTATAGAAAATGATTTTAACAGTTCAACAACTGGATTATAAGAAGGATAATGGTCAAAAATATGTTGTTCCAAATCAGGCAGAAGCTTCCGAATTTTGTTAGCATTTCTACCATCCAACCCACCTCCATTATATCCATGCCAAATTATCCCATGGTTACTTAGCCATACAGCAATTTCAGGTTCTTTACATAAAACATTAGAAATCTCTGTAACAATCTTCATCAGCAAATGAAGTTCTGGTGGAGGAACTACATCAAGTACATATGTGTCTCCAGCTACATCAAGCAGACATGGATGAATAACATTTTTGTAGATTTGCATAGAACATTTCTTAGATTTATTTTCAGCAAAGCTTGTATACAGCAACTTTAACTTATTGAAAGTTCTCAGTTCTCCCAGATTTGACTTTTCACCATTGCAATATAAATTATATTTAGCAGTTTAAGATCTGCTGCTAAGTAGAACTTAAGTCTGTTAAAAATTATTTTCTCAATAATTATCTGAAGGTTCGCATGATTTTCAGTAACATTTTTGACAAATGCCAATACCACAACTTTCTTAACACCAGTATTTTTGTTTTCTCGACAGTCAATATCTGTTTCTATATTAAAAACATTCATAACAAATTTTAAGGATCCTTGACCTCCATCTATTCCAACACGAATAATAACTTTATCTTCTTCTAGTCCCCTAACAGTGCAAATATGTTCAACAAGTGATTTGGAATCTTTCACATACACAAAATCTTTAATTACAGTATGTAGGATTTTTTTATTACCAACTTTTTTCTTAGCTGTAAACTCCACTTTTTCTACTGCGTAATAATCATCAAGACTAGATGACCATATCTTTATTTTCTTTGAAGTGTTAGCTTCCACTCCCAATCTACCCAAATCTTTTCTGCAATCCATTGCAATTGAATTTATTGTAGAATCTGATAGATCGTGCTTTCTTTTTATACTATAGAAAGTTTGACTTGATATTGTTTTCATTGTCCTCTTCTTTCCTATCTGTAAACTTAACGGAGTCCCACCTGTTGACAATTTTATAGTTTCCCCCAATTGAATGTTTTGAACTTGTTGGATTTCTTTTAGAGATTTGGAGAGGACTTGTTCTACTGTTTTTAAACCTAAAATTTAACATTTAAAACTTGTCATAAGATTTAATAAGAACTTTTATACAGACTATAATTTATTTATTCTAATACCTTTTGAGATCAACAACATTCTTAGGTTCTCCACAGTATCTTTCTTACTACAGGAATGTCGAATTCCAACTCCAATTCTTTGATAACAGTTAAAGCAAATTTTTTTAACAACTTCATTTGATATCTCAGGTTCATTTAAATAAACACTTAAAACATCCTAAGAAATAATTTTTTATACTTTATAAGTTATCATTAATGGTAACTCAATCAATTTTCAAATTGAATAAGTAAATTACAACTTATATTTTATGAAAGTTGATTTTCAAACGTTTGTTACTATGTTTACATTAAAAGTTATACATTACCTTAAGGTTTACCTCTTTGGATTTATCTCTGGACATAACACATAGTGGACAATCACAGGTTGACTCTGCATCACCTATATATATATATATATATATATATATATATATATATATATATATATATATATATATATATATATATATATATATATATATATATATATATATATATATATATATTTCAGAGAAATATGGAATACATATTTACCTTTAAATCTTGGAAGTAATCTAATTCTCTCAGACATGAGCAACCAATTTTCTAAAGTTACAATAGATAATGACTCTCCTTTTTTGGCCGAGTATAAGTAAACCTTGCAGCTTGAACATAAACCTGTTGGGCTAGAAAGTAGATCTGGATTGTAGTTACTATTTGCATACATTTGAACCAGATTTAGGAACTGAGTTCCAGGTTCCAACATAGAACATTTAAAATTTTTTTTGCCACAACAAGCACAAATAATCTTGCGAGATGATAAATGATCTCTATGTTTATAAGGCATTTCACTTATATTAATTATGCTAGTGATATGTAAGTGAATATGTATATATATATATATATATATATATATATATATATATATATATATATATATATATATATATATATATATATATATATATATACATATATATATATATATATACATATATATATATTTTTCATAAGGACCAAAATATTTTTTCTACAAATTCTATTAATTAATTTTCTTACTGTTTAAAAAAGTTGAAAAAAAAATTATAAAAAAATTGTATGTCACAATTTTCCTTTGGGAGGGGGGAAATTTGCCCCAATTCCCTAAAAGTTGGTTTTCTAGTCAGGATGTACGCCAAATAATTCGTTCTCTTCATAGATCAGTCAGTTTACCATTCTTTAATATCAGGAAACTAAAATTTTTGAAGTAATCAAATTTTCAACCTAAACCTACTACATTTGACTAGTGTTAAGTTAATGTGGTTGTGTTATTAAATTCTTTTGATCACTTATCTTTTTTTTAATTGATTATTACTTTTATTGTTTATTGCTTTCATTAAACTTTAAAAATTGTTTGTAATAGTGTTGTTGTTATTTGTTGTTTTTATTGTGTTTTAGAATACTTTTTTGTTATTCAATGTTGTAATTATTGATTATCAATAAACAGTTGCTGTTTGTTTTTATTATACGTTTGAGTTGTTCTTACTTATTAAAAGTGCTCATGTATTTTTGCAGATGCTGTAAAAATTTCCGTGATCAGAAGAGTTATTATTGCAATTTAGACTTCAAAAAGATGTTATGAACTGTATTTGAACCCATGACGTTGAGGAGTTTAATACAAATGCGGTTTGAATTAGTAGACACTCCTAACATTTTAACCATTTATACTTATATTTTTCAGCAACTCTATTTGTAGGGTAGAAATAATGTTTCTTTTCAATGCTTTAAATAAGCATGTTTGATGTTTGTGCTTTTGCATTTCTATTTAACAATTTTATTTGTGAAACTTTATAATCTATAATCTAATTGATATAAGTGTACAGATAGTTCCATGTAAGTCCTATTTATCTTCAAATCATTATCTACAAATAAATAGTTGTTAAAATAGTGCATTTCTCTTTCAATATTTAAATGTATCGTGGGTGTAAACTTTTTGTATTTTACATATATATATGACACAAATTAATATGTGTTTTACTATTATCATCCAATTATATGACAGTGTAGCTACATATTTTAATCTTATAAAAGTCATAACGAACAGTTCTTATAAAATAATCCTATTAGGGGTGGTAAACGATTAACGATTAATCGATTAAAAACCATTAATCATTAATCGATTAATTAACAAACGATTAATCGATTAATTTTTTTTTTTATATAACAACTTTGCGTTTTTTTGTTTCAAAGATTTTTACGAACATTTACAAGGGTTTTTTTAACGAACAAGACTTGTGTTGACTTCTATGTTGATTTGCCTTTATTTTCCGGCATCCGGTCAAATATTAGTATAAACAAACAAAAACAATGCTTTTTTCATAGTGCCGTTTCTTAACCACCATTTACAATGTTGTTTGGAAAAAACCGCTCTGAAGTTTGGAAACACTTTTTATTGGAAAATAAAGGCAAATCAACATACAAGTGCAAACATTGTTCAGTTGAACTTTAATTCCATTCATCAACTTCAAGTTTTTTGTATCATTTAGAGCACAAACATAAAATTTATTTGACAAAAGTTATTTTAGAGAAGTCTAAAAATTTACAGCCAAGTATTGCTACATATTGTAAAATACAGGTAGCAAAGCTGAAGATGTATTAGCTCGTTTAACTGCTGTTGATCCTATCCCTTTTGCAACTTTGGCAAATAGCAAAGATATTAAAAATGGCTGGAAAGCTCAAGGACTTAAAATCCCTGATGATCGACATGCTATAAAGACAATTGTTATGAACTACGCAAACTCAATTAAGTTAAAAGTTGTTCAAGAGCTTCAGCAAAAAAAATTAAAAGGAGAAAGGTTTTCAATTTCTCTTGATGAGTGGACTTCTGGTAAAACTAGAAGGTATTTATGTCTCAATGTACATTGTTCAGACAAATGTCACTATGGTCTTGGGATGATGAGAATAAATGGTTCGTTGCCTTCAGAAAGAGCTGTTAATATTGTTATTGAGAAATTAAATGAATTTGGCTTAAATTTGATCAATGATGTTTTGGATGTGTTACTGGCGGTGCATCAGTAATGAAAAAAATGGGACGTGAAATGGGAGTTATACACCAACTTTGCTACTGCCATGGAATTCATCTTGCTGTATGTGATATTCTTTATAAGAAAAAATGCTTAGAAATAGAAACAACTCAAGAAGAAATAATGACTGATGAGATTGAAAATGAAACATCTGATTCAGACCCTGATGATGAAAACAACACTGAAGAATGCTAGAATGAGGAAAGTAATAGCTCTGTTTCACAGGAAATCCAGTTTAATGAGGACTATGGCGTTATCATATTGAAGGTTCGCAAAATAGTCAAACTTTTTAGAAAATCTCCACTTAAAAACGATTCCCTTCAAAGTATTTGTAAAACAGATTTAGGAAAAGAACTCAAGCCTATTTTGGATACTAAAACAAGATGGAATTCGCTAATAAGTATGTTAAAACAATTCTTAAAATTAAAAAATGTTATTGCAAAGGCTCTTGTTGATATATCTAGAACAGATTTAATTTTAAAAGAAGAAGAAATAAAACATATTTTTGATATTGTTCAGGCTCTACATGTTGTAGAGTTAAGTGTTATGGAACTAGGGAAAAGAGACTGTGATCTGATAAAATTTTGTTTTTACTACAAAATCTTCAAGAACAAAATACTAACATTGGTCAAAAATTATTTACTGTTGTCTCCGAGAGAATTGTTGATAGAAGAAATTGTAATATTGCTGGTTTACTGTGCTTTTTACATAACCCAGCTGACTATAAATCAGACTCAGAATTTCCAGATAATCTTTTGAAATACCCACATAAAAATAAAATTGCTAAAACTGCTAGAGAAATATACCTACGTTTATTTCTACATGAGGAAGTAGAAGCAGCATATCAGTCTGAGTTAGAGTACACTTGTAATGAAGAACCATTAAGAAAAAAAACTAAAGGTGAAGAATTAGCAGAAATAATAGCTAATACAGCTTCAGCAGCAGGAAAAACTAAAGGGATAACTTTTAAATCTTCCCCTCAAGAAGTTTTGACATGCATTAAACGTGAAATTGCAGTTCTCGAAAGCACTGGAAACAGGCCAAGTTCTTTAGAAAAGATTTATAATGCCATTCTAAGTCTTCCCCCGTCTTCTATAGAAGCAGAAAGAAGTTTTAGTGCAGCTGGTTTATTTGTTACTAATTTAAGAACTAGCTTAAACGATGATACTGTTGATAATTTATGTTTTTTAAGATCATATCTGATTAAAAGAGAAATGAAATCATAAAAAATATAAATTACTTTTTATTAAGTTATAAACACATTTTTTCTAAAATTAATCGAAAATTAATCGATTAATTTTTCGAAATTTAATCGTTAATCGATTAATGTAAAATACCGATTAATCTACCAGCCCTAAATCCTATGTATAAACTAATATTAACGTGATATTATTGAAGGGCAGTTACTAATAAAATTATTTATTAAATTTCATTCCGTAATATTGAACTGATAATAGAAATATAAAAAGATCATAAAGAAAATCAATTACGTTAAGCTTCGAAAAAAAAGTCTGAAAGACGCAATAAAATAAAATCTTTCAGTATACCGTATCAAAGATAACACACCTAAGAAGAAGTTTTCAAATCTAAAATAACAAACAATCAAAGAAATCTAAACATCAAAGTTGTGACACCAGGGATATATTACCAAAAAAAAAAACACCGCATAAACTAAAAAAAAAAAGTAACGATTTCAAAAGATGATAAAAAGAAAAACTTATAAAAATCAAAACATTTACAAAATAAAAAAAAATGAAATAATATTTTTAAAAACCTTAAATGACAAAAAGCTCACGGCAAGAAAACGATGAAAAAAAAAAAACAGATCCCGTTTTTGGCTCAATTTCCATACAAAACGTCGAAATTTAGGCCAAATGTGGCCAAATTTGAGGCTTTCACCGACTCCTCTTGGATCCTTCGGTCATATTTTGTTGCATCCTATCAGACTGAGCAAAGAAATGCCCAAGAGCATCAAGGAATTCACTGACAAGTACCGAAATTGGCGACAAATGCACAGAAATGCTTAGAATTTACTTGTAATGTCGATTCTATGATTATTTCGTCAAATTGCAGCCTTTCACCGAGATTTCTTGGAGCCTTTGGACATTTTTTGTTGTAACCTATAAGGCCGAGCACAAAAATGACAAAGACAATTAACAGAGAGACTGGCAAGTACCGGATTTGGCGACAAAACCCCGTTTTTGGCTCAAATTCCATACAAAACGCCAAAATTGGGGCCAAATGTGGCCAAACTCGAGGCTTTCACCAACTCCTCTTGGATCCTTCGGTCATATTTTGTTGCATCCTATCAGGCTGAGCAAAGAAATGCCCAAGGGCACCAATTTGGGCCAAATTCGAGACTTTGTCGCCAAATCCGGAACTTGCCAGCCTCTCTATTGATTGTCTTTGTCATTTTCGTGCTCAGCCTGACAGGATACAACAAAATAGGGCCAAGAGGAGTTGGTGAAAGTTTCAAATTTGGCCACATTTGGCTCAAATTTCGACGTTTTGTATGGAAATTGAGCCAAAAACGGGGTCTGTTTTTTTTTTCCATCGTTTTCTTGCCGTGAGCTTTTTGTCATTTAAGGTTTTTAAAAATTTTATTTCATTTTTTTTATTTTGTGATTGTTTTGATTTTTATAAGTTTTTCTTTTTATCATCTTTTGAAATCGTTATTTTCTGAAAAGTAACAAAAAGATTTTTGTTTTCTCTATAAAGTAAAGTGCAAGTGAAAAAATGTGACAAATAACTTTTGCTCCAGTGATAACTTTTAACCTCATCCTGACTACATATAATGATAATTTTCAGCAAAATCTTCAAAAATTATTCATTTCTTTTGATTAAGATTTTCTTAGCAGTTTTTTTTAAGTAATTACTTTGTGTTTTTCGATGCTACTGCAAAAGAAGTCATTAAAATTATTGAGTGGCAGTATTTGCAACACTTGTGTTGTATAGTCAGTGGTCTGCCATTGCTCTAATACTTTGAATAATTTTTCTTAGCGAATTGCCTATAAACTCTTGTACTAAACACCTGCTTGAATACCTGGGGATTGGTCAAATTGGTGCAGCATACAGCATTTCTAACACAACAAACAATTACAGAAATAGAATCCTTATAACTTTTATTCCAAATAATTGCATCCATGAGAAGTATTGCATTTTGAAGATTTTTTGTATGCACTTATATTGAGACTAACTGAGACAGCTAAAATGCACCACTTTGGGTTTCAGATTGCAAAGTTTGACAAACTGACATTGACATTAGGATAGTCTTTTTTAGATGTGCTTTGTAAATGTGCAACATGTAATTCTTTAAGATTGAGGTAGAAATAACATTTTTTGAATGTGTTGGATTTTTTTAATACTAAGTCTTTTTTTCACTAATTTGACTGTTTCTGGTATAATATGGTTTTTTAGATTTTTTCCTGGTAATGATAAAATCCTCTGCTCATCAATCAGACAGTTCATAGTAATTTGATACTTTTTTATATGTCCAAGATTTTGTTGCAAGTGTTAACATTTGCACCTTATAGTGTTAGGAGTCAATCAATTAATTTTTTTTGAATTCATACATTAAACTGTCTAGATCTTTATCTTTATGTTACTGTTTGATATGGTGCTGTTTATTCGTGATGTTAAAGAAAGATCTCCAATATTATATGCTAACAAAACCTTTTCAGCAACTCCGCCTGATAATATCCTCACAATTTTGTTTTGCTGGTGAAATCTTAAGTAATTCATATAAAAGTATTAAACTTTCAAGTAAAATCTTCATCAGCTTCTACTGCTCTTTTGTAATGTTTGCTGCATGTTTTCAAACCCGGGGTTACATTTAAATTCTTTTCTTATAAAAGCAAAAGTCAAGGGAATTCTTTAAGTTCCCTAAAAAAAAAAAAAAAGCAAGTTTAGATAAGTTTTAAAAGTAACTGAAATCTTAACAACTATTATAAATCTTCACAAAACATTTTCCATTTTATTCCCATAAGAGATCTGCTGTAACTATAATAAAAGTTAGATTAAATTTTACAGAAGTCTTTTTACTTTTCCTTTCGCATTTTAAAAGGATTGCAACGCCTTTAATTTTTCTCTCAAAATATTTGCAATAGAGCTGCTAATGATAACCACATGAAATTCTTATTGAATATATTTTTCTTTCATATTTGCTTACCACATTATTTTCTTAACAGATTTTAATGTTATGTTTTATAATTTCATTTCTAAAATTGTTAACTCAAATATATATTTCTTTAGAGAAAATAGAAATACAAAAAATTAACAATATGCTTTTTCATAATACACTCCTTCATTTGCTTAAACTTTAAACAAAGGTGTCAAACAGGACCAATTTCAGAGGAAGGGTGGGGGACAATTTTAAAAAGCCTAACTTAAACTGTCTAAAACACAGTAGTGGCTTTTTAGAAACTTATCTAAGCATTTAATGACTTGGAATATTAAAAATGCATTCAAGAGCAACAAAACTATTTAAAACTTGAAACTTTATAGAAAAAATTTGAAAACTTAAATGTAAATTTAATTCACTCATTTTACAAAATGTATTTCAGATATATTTTGATAATTCAACTTAAATAAAACATATAATATTGATAAAACAAAAAGAATAATAATAACATTCACAATAACAAAAAAAAGATAAACAATATAAATAAAAATAACCAAAATAATAAATCTTATGCGAAAAAAAAAAACAATGAAAAGAACTAATAATAAAAAGTGTAATAAAAAAATTAGTAACAAAAAAAAATGATAGTAAGAACAAATATAACAATAATAAAAAGAATAATAATAATTATAAAAATTTTGACCACAGCAAAAAACAAAAAGAATTTTAAAACAAAACAAATTTATAAAAATAAAAAAAAAAAGTAAAAAAAGACGAAGAAACATGTAACAAAAATAAGGCAAATAACACAAAAACATAAATTAAAACATTAAGAATAATCAAAGTAAAGGAAATAATATCAACAAAAAAAAAGAAAAACACAATTATAATAATATTAGCAAGAACAATAAATAAATTAAAAAAACAAAATAACTATTAAAAATAACAAAAAAAATAATGACAAAAATGATAAAAACAAAAATATGAATATTAATAATAATAAAAAAAGTAAAAATGATAATAGTAATAAAAAAAAAAAAAAAAAAAAAAAAAAAAAAAAAAAAAAATGTTAAAAAACAATAATAATTATAATAAAAGTTAAAATAATAATAATAAAAATTCTAAAAAAATAATAATAATATAAGCAATATTTATAACACTGATGATGATAATATGAATAAAAGAAACAAAAAAAAAAAAAAAAATAGAAAAAATAATAACAACAATAAATATAATAATAAAAAGAATTTTAATATAGTAATGATAATAATAGTAATTAAAATGATGATAACATTAACATAATAAATAATATTATTATCAATAAAAACATTAATAACAATAAACAAAAAAATAATAATAATAGAACTAATGATAATAGTAACTATCTAAAAGAAAAATTATAATTATACTAAAAGAATTAATAACAAAAATAAATATAACGATAATAAAAAAAACAATAAAAACAATAATAACACTAATATTAAAAGAAATCATAAGAAAAGTAATAATGATAACAATTAGAAAAATGTAAATATTTATAATAATAGAAGTAGTTTTAATAATTAAAATAATAATAATAGTACTACTAATAATACCAATGACAAAAGTAACAGTAATAATAACAGTAATAGTAATAATAATAATGGTAATAATAATAATGGTAATAATAATAATAATAATAATAATAATAATAATAATAATAATAATAATAATAATAATTCCCTGGAAGCAGGTGGTGCACCATCTTCACCAACAAATACAACTGCAACTTCATTATGTGAAGGGAGATTATAGCGACGTCTATCTTGCCCTTCAAGTAAAGACATTTTTACAACTGACACTGAGCGACCTTCTAGAGCTGCTCGACGAACTTCTTCATCTTCCACTTCAGCCATGTTTTTAAACGCAAGAGCAAATGGGTTCTCTTCACTAATAATAGTTTGCAATTGAAACATTAAATCATTTAAGCAAAGATCATTACCACGTTGTTGCATTCTAAAATTTACTGCTGCAAGTGGATCATAGATGTATAGTTGACAATATGTCGGCGGAACATCTTGATTTGGTCTTAGATTACCTATACAATGAAAAACTTGACCACATATTCTAAAACATGGTGGCCCATGATTCATGGGTTGAACTACATCAGCTTCAAATGAAGCAAAAGAAAGACAGGCATTATAATTTCTAATATATTTTAAAAAATTCAGATCGGCATTTCTATCTGCATAGTTTCCTTTAAACAAATCTTCTAAATCTTGAGGAAATGATGAAGGTTGCGACAAAACTACCTTTCCATAATGGCAACATAAAAAATGTGTTTCATCAAGAAATCTTTGTTTAATGTACAACATGCTGTTACAAGAAAGTTCTTTTTTTTTTTTTCTACTTCTTCAATTTCTTCTAATAAGATTGCTCTTTGGTGGTTTGATTCACACTCTTTCCTTGAATTAATTTTCTCTGCTAAACTCATTTGGTACTGTTGTCTGGCTGACTTTACTGATAACATTAATGCATTTGTGATATTTATAGTGTCAGCTTGAACTTTTTGAGAACTCATATGATCTCTTATAATGCGATGCAAAACTATTGAGTCTGACTGAATATTTTCGTTTAGAATTGATTTGTTTATGCTGAAACCCCTTTCTACAAAAGCTTGACCATGACTTACAGTTAAAATCATTTTTATAATATAAGAAAGTTCCTTATGTTTGATTATATCCAGTTGATGGAAAAAAAAGTCTAAAATCTAAACGAGTGTTTTTTTTATCAAAATTAAGAAATTTCTCTATATTTATTTTAATGTCATTTCTTAAAAGTATAGAATACTGAAGCATGGCTTTATCACTTTGTGTTGCAGATATAATCTTTAAACTAACAAGATAATGTAACAACCTTTTTAGTTTATTTTGATTAAACTCGATTGATGATGCTTTGAGTTTGATTGGGTCAAAACAACTTGCATTTGCTATGATTGCAGAGTCTAGCGGGATGCATTTCAACAGATTTTCCATGGTTTTTGTGAGAAATAAAACACATTTATTTCTAAACTGTTTTACTTCATTAAGAGTGATTTTATCTTTTTTTAAAAGTTCTTTTATTGAAACTTCAGCAGCAAAACCTATAATAACATCTTTCCTGTGTAGCAAATAATCTTTTTTATAGAGATCTAATTTCTTTAAATCACTACCGTTTTTGCAACTTTGAATTACTGATGGTTTGATGAATAAAGTTAAAATATTTGTTATCAATTCCCTAAGATCATTATACATGTATGGAATCATTGGTTGATTGGTCTGATAGAGTGTCAAGTAGGTTTTGAACAAGCTGGCAACATAACTGAAAAATTGTAATTTTGAAACAGTCAAGAAGTCATTTGACGCTTTTTGAACATTAAAAAAACTTTTTGAGGAAGGCTGTTTGGACTTTGATAATTTTTCCCAAAATCTAATTAATTTTACAATGTTGTCCCATATTTCAATTAAACAATCTGAAACAACTTGGTCTTCAATCCATCTAGTTGAACAGAAACTTAATGGATAGCGATTTGACCCAGTGACACTGCTATAGTCATCTCTTCTAGCAGGAGTATCATGCAACATTTGATATGCTCCCTTAAGAATACTTTTTAAATTCTATGATGTAGACTCAGAACCGATCTTAAAAGCTCCGTGTATTGAATGCAAACTACAACTCCCAATGTCAATTAAAGAATTTAATTCACACTCATTTTGGTATAGAGAAAGTTCTTTAAAAAACTTCCAATTTGTATTAGGCCCATCCATAGATACTTGGATCATTTTTGATAAGTCCAGACATTCTATTTCTTTATTTAAACCTTTTAGTATATGCGCTGCAGAAGAGTGTCCAAGAAAAACTGAATTCAAATATCGCACATTATCCTGGTTTTCTAGAGTATTCCAAAATCTAACAATAATATCCATTTGACAGTTTTGTGTAACTTTGTTTAAACTTTCATCAAACAAGACAACATAACATGGTGAACTTTTGATGGCTTCAAGAAGTAACGATTTAAAATATGGTGCTAACCCAAAATTAATCATATACCCTATTTTTGTTCTTCCTAATGTTAGTCCTTTTGCAACTTTACTATCTGGAAACATACTATAAATAATTGGCTCATATTAGCAGAAGCATTGTTTGACAATCCATACATAACAGTTGCAAGAGCCCATTTAATTTCAGATCTTGTTTCTTCATTAGAGGCAACAACAAGTTCTAAAGTTCTTTGACCTACTGCCAGGGGTACTGTTGGTGTAATAGTAGAATTTTTTACAACAGGTTTGAAAAAGTGACTTCTGGATTTAGCTAAAACATTAACATGGTGCTTTTTACCTTCATTATGACTTTTCACTGCCTGAACTCCCATATTTGACAAGTTAAAGGTTTTGCAGCAACTGCTACATCTAGCAAATTTATTGTCATTAGTCTTTACAAGCCATTCTTTATACTCTGGGTGAGTAAGCCAATCATTTGAAAAAAATGTTTGATCCATTTTATTTATTACTATAACTCTAAAAAAAATGTATTCTTCTTACAACCATATTATATATTTATAGATAAAATGATTACAAATTATAAAATTGAATATAATGCATTTTTATGTTATTTTATTTAGGGTTCATCCAAAAAGGACATCACACAAATAGGGTTGTGGTTAAGATAAAAAGGGAAAAAAAGCACAAGAGAAAGGAAGGGGGTTGAAAAGGCTGTCACTTTCTAGATTTTTTATTTTAATGTTTTTATGATGTTATTTTGAGATTTTTTATTTTATTTTCCAAAAGTGTGGAAACAGTCTCAAACATCATTGTGAGATTAAATAAAACCAAATTTAAAATAAATTCTACAATCTTATAAAAAATTACTAATAAAATACATTATGAATTTTAACTAGTTTAAACTATTGTAAATAATTTGATGACTATTTTACAAAAATGGGGGAAAAAAATTTCCCTGAGTATTCCCTGATTTTAGAAAGAAAAAAAAAAATTCCCTGAGTTTTCCAGGTTTTCCCTGGGATTCATGCTATTTCCAGGTTTTCCAGGTTGAGTGGCAACCCTGTTTCATCTCGCCTAAGCCAATTTCTTTCATTTCTGCGACGATTATTTTCAGCTCGCCTAACCAAGCTCTCCTCATTTGGGTTTGAATAACTTACTGCTTGCCAAGCAGCATATCTAGCATTTTGTTGATTATTAATTTCATCTCGCCTATCTCTTTCATTTCTGTGACGATTAACTTGCCTATTAACGTTTACATTTTCTACACTAATATCTGCTTCTAGCCTAATATCATCCATTCACTTTTAATTGAAACTGAAAGTAGTAAGAAAAATCTTAAAGAACCCTGAAGATTGTGATCTTTCCTATATAACTTTTTTTCTATTCTAAATAGCACACACAAATAATTTTTAAATATAACAGACTGTCCTTTAAGATAAATTATACAATAATCTTATGACTTTAAATATATATATATCAGCTAAAAGATGTTTTAAAAAAAATTAGCATAGCAAATAATGATAAAAAAAATTATTAAAAAAATACAATTGTAATAATAAACATACTGCTAACAAAGAAAAATTAAAAAAAAAAAAAAAACGTTGTAAACCCTTTTTTTGCAAACTTATAGTATTTCTTCAAATAAAATTATTAGTAAACATTTAAAAAATATTCACAAACTTTACAATATTACATTCTTCTATTCCACATAAATACATCATCTGATAAATCTAAAATAAAAAATGTAATGAATAAGTAAATAAGAAAAATATTACATACAAAAATGAAAATTAGTGTACATTATAGAGAAAAGCTGTAGTGATTTACCAGAGTAGTAGTTGCAAAATACTATTGTTTCATGTTAGCTTTTACAAAATAATTTATGTTGGAACATCATGATTCCAAAATATTCATAGCAAAATCATGTAGTAAACAGCACTAAAGACAAAAAATTAAATTGAGATAAAAAAAATTGTATATATGGCAAAATAATTTGTATTGGCTTTTAGTGAATGATTAAAAGCAGTGATTTTTAAAAAAATTACCTATTTACCATTTTTAACACGTTCGCTGCCGAGCTATTTTAAACTATGCGTTATTTCTTTGCTGAGCCATTATGTCTGCAATGATTAATTTTTGCAGAGGCTGTTTTGCGTGGTTTCATTCTCATTGCCAAAGCTAGATATCAACATTCCAATAAAAAAAATATTTTTAATCTGAAAAAATTTTATAGTATTTTTTATTCTGAATATAACTGACAAAAAAAAAAGCACTACGAGTATACTCGTAGTTTGGCAATGGAGAAGGAATTTTTTTCTCCAGTGCCGAAGTACTTGTAACACTGTAATGAGTATAACTCATTGCGGTGACTACACCTTTTCAAGATGTAATTGAGAACTTGAAAGTTGTAATTAAGAAACTTAAGATGTAATTGAGAAATAAAACATGTAATTTAGAAGTCGCATTATGTAGTTTAGAACATGGAAGATGTAATTAAGAAACGAAAGATGAAATTTAGAAGATGAAAATTGTCATTGAGAAAAGTTTATAATATATATTTCAAATTACATGTTGCGACTTCTTATTTACATGTTGGGTTTCTCAATTACATTTTAAAGTTTCTTAATTACATGTTGTATTTCTTAATTACATAATGCAACTTCTAGATTACATGTTGTATTTCTCAATTACATCTTACTTTTTTAATTACAACTTTCAAGTTCTCAATTACATCTTGAAAAGGTGTAGTAAGTTGGCTTATTTGATGTATTATTATTAATATAATTAGTACAGAAATGCTTAATGTTTAACGTCGTTTCGTCATTAGTTACTAGGCTTTGAAAGAGCGCGTTTTTAAAATGCACGCGGCCATTGGAGAAAGATCCATGAAGCGAGTTAAAACTTTCTTCCTTTTGGAATTTAATTATTAGTTTAGATATATTACATAAAGAATCATATGAAGATAAATAATAATCGTTAAGATCATCTTATAATTGAAGTAAGTATATAAAATAGTTATATATACGTTTTTATTAGATAAAATAGAAAGGATTTAAATTTTATTTAGATAAAGTAGAAAGGATTTAAATTTTTATTAGATAAATTAGAAAGGATTTAAATTTTTATTAGATAAAGTAGAAAGGATTTTAATTTTTTAAATCATTTACATTGTTTGTTTTAGTTTTTCATTTTTCAGTTTTGTTTTTATTATCTTATTTTTTAGAAGGGAAATAGGGGTATGTATGTTATTTAAAGTTATACTAATGCTATTTCCATAAAATGGTTATCACTACATTGAAATTTCTGTGATGCTATTAACTATTTTTGTTCTTTTTTAGAAAATTTAGAAAAAGTAAATTAAACTTTTGTGCCAACACTGACATGGCATGTCACATGTTATTGTATGAAAAGGTTAAATTTTGTTATGAGGATTACAGTTCTTATGAAGAAAAAAAAGAAGGTAAAGAGTATTGTTTGTAAATACATATTTTGTATCTTTTTAAATTTTCTTGCATCATTTTTAACACTTTTGTTTGCACACGTTTATTGTTTGCATATATGCTTATTTGATATGTATGTGTATTTGGTAATAAGTGCTTTATAGTTGTTTTATCAATGTGTTTTTATAATAATGTAAAGTGTTTTTATTGTTTGTGTATGTATTATATGTGTTATATAATTGTTTTAAAAATGTGTTTAAATATGTATATAAGGTATATATTTAACCTTAGATACATATTTAAACACATTTATTGTGCTTATGGTTGGTACATATGTTTACATTATGTTGTTTCTGTGTTTTCAAAGTGCTGTGACTTGGTAAACATCTACCTGAAAATCAATTATTGTATTTTAGAGAAGGAGCAGAACAAATGGCTTTAGATTGTGCAGCTCAACGTGATACGCACCTAACAGCATGGTCTAAGTTAAATACTGAAAATGAAAGAGCACATTGCTATTCTTATGTAGACATTCCTTATCACTTTATATTTGATGATAAACATTGTAAATGGAAGGTTAGACAAAGGGGTGGTAATAAAGTGATAGTAAGAATGGATAAAGTTAATCCAACTGGAGAATTGTTTTTTCTTAAACTCTTACTTTTGCAAGCAAAAGGAGCAATATCTTGGGAGGATGTGCGTACTGTTAATGGTATTGTCCTTGAAACATTTCGTGAAGCATGTGTTTTAAAAGAATTGTTGTAAGATGACACTGAATGGCAGAATACTCTTTCTGAGGCGGTTTTAACACGTACGCCAAAGCAAATTAGACAGTTGTTTTCAATTATTTTGACCTTTTGTGAATCTGACAATCCTTTACATCTCTGGAATACATGCAAAGCTTTTATGATGGAAGATTTCATTCACCGCTCAATCCCACTTCTAATAGCTGAACAAGCTACTCTTCATCAAGTTGAAAAGATTATTAATCAAAGTGGTAAAATGCAGACTGATTACAATCTGCCTGTTATTGATGAGTTTATTGGCTTAAATCTAGAAAATTTTGATGAAAATGTTCAACAACTGAAATAGTAGAATTGTGTACAAACACAACCAGCTGAAATAGTAGAATTGTGTGTAAAATGTTCTTTGCATTGGCAATGGGTGCAGAAGTTTGCATTAACTGATAATATGAGAGTACAAGGTGGGGAAGGTGAATTTTCCCAATGGCTACTAAAACTTGGAAATGGAACAATACCTGTCAAAGAGGAGGATCCTTTTGAAGGATGCATTAAAATACCAAATCAGTGCATTATTAGAGAAAATGAATCAGTTGTTGAAAAGATTTTTGGAGATGCTGATCAAAATGATTATTCTAAACGCGTGATTTTAACACCAACTAATGTTTATTCATTATCAATGAAGAAGTGCTTGAATGTCTGCCGGGTGAGGTAAAAATTTATTTAAGTGCTGATCAAATTGATACTGATGACCTTAATGAAAGAAATAAAGAAATAATGTTGAGTTTTTGAACAGCTTAACTCCTTCAAGTATGCTACCTCATTGTTAAAAATTGAAAATTGGTTGTGTAATTATGCTACTTAGAAATTTAGATCTCAAAGCTGGGTTATGTAATGGTACTCGAATGAAAGTTTGTGCTCTTTAAAATAATTATATTGATGCAGAGGTTTTGACAGGTGTTTCTGGTGGTGAATGGGTTTTTGTTCCTCGAATTCAGTTGGCTCCATCAGATTCTAATTTACCTTTTGTTCTGAAACGTCGTCAGTTTCCTGTCAGATTGGCTTATTCAATGACAATTAATAAAAGTCAAGGTCAAACATTTGATAGAGTTAGGGTATATCTCAAAAAACCGTGTTTCTCTCATGATCATCTATATGTTGCATGCTCAAGAACTCTAGGGCATTTAATAGTTTGTTTTTCAAAATTGATAAACATCTCATTCAAGGTATGGTAGGTGAAAAGTGTTACACAAATAATGTTATATTTTTTTTATTACTTTAATATTTTTTTCATAGTTTTTGATAAATATACCTGTCATTTAATATGTTTATATGTGTTATATGAAACCATATTTGTTTATAGCTGTATATATGTTTAAATTATGTTGTTTCCATGTTTTCAAAGTGGTGTGAGTTGGCATTATATTGAGCAAGATTGATAATGTGTATGGGAGATTATGCAACCTTGATCTTTAAATCTAGGGTGTTTTAATGTTCTAAATTTGAAGTAATTGAATAACTAATATTGAATATAAAAACAAATATACTTTTATGTAGTTATATGTTTAGTAAAAAGATAAATATATAGTTAACTTTAAATTGGTTTTCTACTTTTGCCTTTCATATTTTAATTTGGTTTGTTATTTTCGCTGGATTTTAGGATCAAGGGTGTAAATATTCTATTGTTATGTGTTATTGTTGTGATGTTTTGTGTTGATAGACTGCTTGGCTTACCTTCACGTTGGTGTCTATTGTTAAAAATGAATAGCAGGTAGTTTCATTATTGGAACTTGCTGCTTTTATTTATTTACTAAAAGCCGAGACAACATTATGCTAAAAATGCAATTTATATCTTAATTTGATTTATTATGCTAAAAATGCAATTTATATCTTAATGTGCATTTAACGTTTTAAAGACAATTTCCTTTTTTAAAGAAACATGTATCAAGGGGATACCAAAAAATTAATAAATCATGTATAATTAATGTTCGCTTTTTATTACTCTTATTAATTAAAGTTCATGTTATAAAAAATATAACAAAAATTTAGCTTTTTTCGTCAATTTAAAGCCTGATGAAGTGTTATTATTTTCTGTCAGTAACTAAAAACGTATTGTTTTGAACTTAGTAAAGTCGAGGAAAATGGTTCTGCCTTACACTGATATGACATGTCAGTTTAAAATTTCTCAAATAATGTTAAATAATTGGTAAATTATTTTACCTCCGCATACTTTTTATTTTAATTTTAAAAATGGTTTAATTTTTTAAATTTGAAGGCGTTTTTCTAAATTATTATAAATAGTGTTTCAATTTTTTAACACATGCACATGCACATTGGCAGTTTTCATGAGTAAAAAAGGTAATTTATATTTTGTTTTCTTAATTCTAAATTGTTGTGTTTTTTAGATTAGAAGCTAAAATATATTTGATAACTACATTATACTGTATGTTATTAAAAATGAGAAAAAAAACTTGAAGTACACAATAAGATGTTTTTTAATACATTAAAAAACATTTTAGTGTGCACTTCGAATTTTTTACACAGTATACTAATTAATGTGTTTTATAGATGAGTAATTTCTTTTTTATAAATAGATAATTTATAAATTTATCTATCTCCTATTAGCTCAACACAGATATTCCACAATTGGATCAGCACATATGATAATGGAAGATTGTGAGGATAGTGAAGATGATGATATTCAAGATTCGGATTCATTTTTTGCTTATACTACTACATCTTCGAGCTTGACTGCATCAGAATCAGGTTCTGAAGATAATAACACTGAAGAAAGTGAGGACAATCAGTTAACAGACGTTCATCTAGCAGCCACTGCAGAAGATTTTTTTAATGCCGCCGAAAAGAGCTAAAACAACGGTTGGTCCATCTAAAAATTCAAACCAATGGAAAGATGAGCCGAATATTGTAAATCAAATTCAATTTACTGCCGATCCTGGTTTGAAGATAAATCAATAAACATACATTTGTGGTACTTTAAGAACTGACCGAAAGTCAAATCCAAAAGAGTGTACAAAAGCAAAACTGAAACAGGGAGACGTTATAAGCAGAAGCAGAGTGGGTGTAGTGGTTGCTAAATAGAACAACAAAAGAGACGTGCTAATGATTAGCAACTTGCATTCGTTGCAAATGATTGAAGTGACAAACAGGAGAGGAGAAAAGAAAATGAAACCCAACATTATTAAAGATTTCAATCAATGTATGTCAGGAGTAGATAGGGCGGAACAAATGGTATCATATTATGATTGCCTAAGACAATTAGATGATAAAAAAAAAGCACTTCATCTCTTTGATTTTGTTTAATGCTTACTGTCTAAACAGCAAATATGGAGTAGATAACACAATTTTCTTGCTTAAGTTTAGAGATTTATTGAGTGAACATTTGAATGAAATTGTGCCTAGAATCACCAGTAATAGTACTTGTCTTCAATACTACTACTTCAATACCAATACTAACGAATGAAAAGAAAAAATTCCCAACCAAACCATGTCGAGTCTGCTCTAAAATAAAACGTAAAGAAACACGATATGAGTGTGCTGTTTGTGAAAATAGACCTCCGTTATGTATTGGCGAATGTTTCAGAATGTATCATTCAACAAAATAGGTTTACACTTGAATTTTCATGAAATAAAATTAAATCAATATCAATGTTTTATTTTTTTATCTGTTTTAAGCTATTTCTGTCTTTATCCGCATTTTTTGTTAGGTTCCCTGGAGTTTTTAAATAAAAACTTGAATGTAATATTTTCTGAAACCAAATGTGAAGCTAAGAAAAAAAAAAAAAAAAGAACAGACAAAGCCAGTCATGCACAAATATTATTTGAAATAAGTTAGTATAACTACGAGTTTACTCGTAGTTGGCAAACTCATGACTCCAGCTTACTACAAGTATTCTCGTAGTTGGCAAATAAATGACGCCAACTTACTACGAGTATACTCGTAGTTGGCAGCGAAAGTGTTAACAATAGACACCAACATGAAGATAAGCCAAATGTCTATTAACTCAAAAGATAACAAAAAAAACATCACAGCAACAACACACAACAATAGCACACACCATAAGTTAATATAATATGTATCTATAATATAACTTAAGTAAGGTAATATTCATATATATTTTTAGAATAATCTATAATAATAAAGGCTTGAAAACAGCTAGACCTAAAGCAGTAACAGTTTGACACTAAACACTATTGTGTAACCCTCTGTTAAAAGTACATCACTTGGCTGGCAAAGTTGACAAACCTTGCTCTACACGTTTACCAAGTCACAGCACTTTGAAAACACGGAAACAATATAATATAAACATATGTACCAACTATCAACACAATAAATGCGTTTAAATATGTATATAAGGTTAAATATATACCTTATATACATATTTAAACACATTTTTAAAACAATTACATAACACATATTAACACATACACAAACCATAAAAACACTTTACATTATTGTACAACTTTACATTATTTTAAAAACACATTGATAAAACAACTATAAAGCACTTATTACCACATACACATACATATCAAAAAAGCATATATGCAAACAATAAACATGTGCAAACAAAAATTTTAAAAATGATGCAAGAAAATTTAGAAAGATTCAAAGTAAACAAAATATATATTTACAAACAATACTCTTTACCTTCTTCTGTTTTTTTTTTTTTTTTCATAAGAACTGTAACCCTTATAACAAAATTTAACATTTACATACATTAACATGTGACATGCGTTGTCAGTGTTGGCACAAAATTTTTATCTATTTTTCTAAATTTTCTAAAAAAGAACAAAAATAGTTAATAGCATCACAGAAATTTCAAAGTATTAATAACCCTTTTATGGAAATAGCATTAGTATAACTTCAAGTAACATCCATAACCCTATTTTCTTTCTAAAAAATAAAATAATAAAAAGAAAACTGCTAAAAGAAAAACTAAAACAAACAAAATCTAAACGATTTAAAAAATTAAAATCCTTTCTACTTTAAATCCTTTCTACTTTATTTAATAAAAATTTTAATCCTTTCTACTTTATCTGATAAAAATGTATATATAACGATTTCATATACTTACTTCAATTGGCGCTACTGCAGTTTCTCCCCCCCCTTTTTTTATGATTGATTATGATAGAGAATTTTATGCTGATTCAGAAAAATATAAAAACATGGACCTGAAAATCAACGGAAAGTACTCTAATTCGAAGTCAAAGTTGTAAAAAATCACACTAAAATCCCTAATATTCGCCATTTTGAGAGTAAAAAGTGAATAATGTTTTAACCGGACGTGGACAACATGGTTTTTACGTTGAAAAGTCGTTAAAGTACGTTTATCTTGCGCAATTTGCGCAAGTTAAACCTGCAGTATTTAAACCAGCGGTTATTGCAATCAAAATTTAATTATGATTTATGTTATATATAGTACGTATTAACAACGATGAATTTGTAGGCTAAATGCCTGACTTAGAAATTGATTTTAACTGTTTTTTTTAACTAACTTAGAAACTGCCAGCAGGTAATACGAGTGGTAAATATTAAAAACTGTCCAACTTCACCCTCCCTAACCTAAGTTCTTTGAAAAAATGTTTTAAACAAATTTGTGGCTATGAAAATAGCCGTTTTTTTGGTTTACTAGAGCATAAATTGTAAATGCAAGTAATGTTCTCTATGCACACAATAAGAATCATGCTGATCACACAGGATATGTTGTTGCAACTTGGTCCCAAAAATGAAAAAAACGATGTTCGTTAAACCTTTGTGCCCACATAAATTCTGATAGGTAGTCTCCAATCATCTCGCGATTACTTGAACCCATCATAGATTTAAATTTCGCTTTAGCTCTAGACCACATAGCTTCCACGTGATTTGTGGTCACTCCGGTCTGCGGATCTACGAAGTTGTAGGAGTGGTTAACTGTGCCGTGTTGATATAAAGGCCCCTGCAAACCATTATAAGCTGCCCACATATCGCTCCAGATAGTAGTGCCAGGAAGGATCCACTGTTGAATAATTGGAAGCAATGTTGCAGCATCGCGATTTTGCACTGGAATTAAGAAACCTTTCTTGGTTGCAGGTTCGTAACCTCCAAATATCCACTGCTGCGGAATTATGCGACCAACGTGGTTCTTTCTTTTACAAAAAACGGATTCATCAATTTCAACAATGCACCCAGGCCCGCCTATTGGGTCAGGGTTATTGATGAAATATTCAACGCAAGTGTCTCTGCAATATTGATTCCAATCAACAATGGTGTGATCAGATTCAATGCTGAGTTCTTGCCTGATATCGTTTAATGAGAACCCTCGACTTTTACCTGCGCCTCTACTCCAAACGTATGTCAAGCCTAAAACCTGCCATAAATGCAAATGCGATTTCTCGAAGAAACTGCCTTTTCTAATACTAATAGTTCTTTTACAGCGCTTAACGGGACATCTCCAAATTACTAAATCGATCGTGCTGTTTTTTACTTGCTGTGTGCACGGAACGCCACATACACTACAGTTCATGCTTTCGGCCAGTAAACCATGAGTTCTGCACCAGCGAATAGTACCTTCTAAGTTATACTTAAATCTTGCTCCAATTTCTGTTAGAGAAAGAGAATCAAATTCGTTCATTATCGGTCTTCGAAGAGCCATGTTGCTTAGTACTTTATCACTCTTTGAAAGTGTTAATTTTATGTCGGTATTTGCGTATTATATATATATATATATATTAAAACAGGGGTTATATAAAAATGTAAATAAAAAAAACAACTTTCAAAGAAGAAGTTTACAGTTTTAAATAAATTTTTTTTAAATTAACAAATTTTGTTGCTTAATTTTTTCCTAATAGAAAAATTTTCAAAATTTAATTCTTAAAGGGTTTTCAAATTTAAAGTTTTAAAAATACAACCCTTACGCCGTCTTAACCATTTTATGATACGATCATTATTTACCGATTTGTCTACATTCTCACGTTCTAAATTCGATCTTTCTTTGAAATTTTCAATTGATTCAATTTCATTGTAACATTTTAAAATGCTGATAAAAACCAGGTCCATTTATTGCGCAAAGCAACGGTAATTAATTTTCGTTAACAATCTTGAAAAATGGCGAATATTAGGGATTTTAGTGTGATTTTTTACAACTTTGACTTCGAATTAGAGTACTTTCCGTTGATTTTCAGGTCCATGTTTTTATATTTTTCTGAATCAGCATAAAATTCTCTATCATAATCAATCATAAAAAAAGGGGGGGAGAAACTGCAGTAGCGCCCTTCAATTATATAATTGAAATATATAATTGATTAAGATGATTCTTTATGTAATATATTTAAACTAATAATTAAATTCCAAAAGGAAAAAAGTTTTAACTCGCTCAAAGGATCTTTCTCCAATGGCCGCGTGCATTTGCAGAACGCGCTCTTCCAAGGCCTAGTAACTAATTCAAAGCCTAGGAACTAATGATGAAACGACGTAGAAAATTAAACGGTGAGCATTTCTGTACTAATTATATTAAGATAATAATAATAATAATAACAATGATAATAATAACAATGATAATAATAACAATAATAATAACAATATTAATAATAATAATAATAACAATAATATTAATAATAATAGTAATAATAACAATAGCATTAACAATAACAATAAAAACTAGCAAAAAGCAACATGTAATACTGGTTATGGTCAGTCTGTTACTTAATTTATAGTGACAGTTTTCCACAATTTAAAGTTGCAAAACCTTAACTAACACCCTTTTAGAAAAACGCCTTCATTTTGAAAAAATTTAACCATCTGTAAAATTAAAATAAAAGGTATGCAGAGGTAAAATAATTTACCAATTATTTAGCATTATTTGAGTAATTTACAACTGACATAGGTCATATAAGTGAAAGGCAGAACTATTTTCCTCGACATTACTAAGTTCAAAACAATATGTTTTTAGTTACTGATACAAAATAATAACACTTCATCATGCTTTAAATTGACGAAAAAGTTAAGCTAAATTCTTGTTATATTTTTTATAACATGAACATTAACTAATAAGATTAATATAAAGCGAACATAAGTTGTACATGAGTTATTTTTTTTGGTATCCCCTTGATACATGTTTCTTTAAAAAAGGAAATTGTCTTTAAAACGTTAAATGCACACAACTAAATAAATTTATTAAAAATAACTGAACATTAGACCATTACTATATATGGCACAAATCTGAGGATATTTATATATGGCCTCTTTGTTTCAATAGTTTTTAGTAAATGGTAATTTGCTAAAAATTCCTTTTGTTACTCGAAATTTAATTCTCTTAAATATTTTGACACTAATAAAGGACCTCCCTTCTCCATTTTTGCCTTAACGGTGGTCAGGAGAATAGAGCTATTTTTATTAAGAGTAATCAAGTTTTTGATGAAGACCTTTTACCAGAATGATAAAATATAAAACAATGATTTACATGTATAATAATTTTTTCTTTTTAATATATATAAGAATTTAACATATATAAGAATTTTTTCTTTCCTCAAAAGTGTTGCAAATGCAAACTAAGCTAATTAATTAGTTAAACATCTTATAAAATTTAAGTAACTCGATATTTGACAAATGCGCAAAACTACAATATTCACCACCCTCGTTAAAAAAGATTTAAAAAGAACTGACAAAAATTTACAGTGAAAGGTAATCAGGTTTCTTTTTATAAATCGTACAAATGCGTCATGCATAATTCTTAAAGAAAAAAAAAAAGGAATTATGATACCATAATTACAGCAACAACAACAACAACAAAAAACACCACATAAACACTGAAAATTGATTTACCTATTTATAGTAACCTATTTTGACATGGCAGTTAATATAAATATTTATCGAAAATGTAACTATAAAATCTATTTCGAAGTACAAAAGGATTAACAATACTAGAAAAAAAAAGAAAAAAAAACAAAAAAAAAAACAAATTCAGATATAAATTACATTTCTAGCATAATGTTATCTTGGCTTTTAGTAAATAGAAAAAGCAGTAAGTTCCAATAATGAAACTACCAATTATTCATTTTTAACAATAGTCACCGATGTGAAGGTGTCTATTGTTAAAAACGAATATCAACACAAGACATCACAACAATAACACATAAAAATAGAATATTTACACCCTTGATCCTAAAATCCAACGAAAATAACAAACCAAATTAAAATATGAATTAGAAAACCAATTTAAAGTTAACTAGGATTATCTTTTCACTAAACATATAAATACATAAAAGTATATCTGTTTTTATGTTCAATATTAGTTATTCAATTACTTCAAATTTAGAACATTAAAACACCCTAGATTTAAAGATCAAGGTTGCATACTCTCATACACATTACGCTAAACATTAACAGACATTATTATGTGTTTCCAGAATAATTAAAAAAGGCTAGACAACACAACCTAGCTCTAAAGCAGTAACACCGCCTGGCACTAAATGCTGCCAAGTCACACTTCTGCTATAAGTACATCGCTTGGCTGGCAAGGTTATCAATCTTGCTCAACATAATGCCAAGTCACACCACTTTGAAAACATGGAAACAACATAATTTTAACATATATACAACTATAAACAAATATGGTTTTATATAACACATATAAACACATTTTATAACAATATTAAATGACAGATATATTTATCAAAAACTATGAAAAAAAATATTAAAATAATAAATAAAGTTATACATACAAAATGTGCTCACAACCTACAAACAGTAAGTTTTCGAAATGAAAACCTAAAGACTATAAATTAAGAACATTAGAAAATCTAACATTATTTAAGTAACACTTTTCACCTACCATACCTTGAATGAGATGTTTATCAATTTTAAAAAACAAACTATTAAATGTTCTAGTTCTTGAACATGCAACATATAGTTGACCATAAGAGAAACACGGTTTTTTTGAGATATACCCCAACTATATCAAATGTTTGACCTTGACTTTTATTAATTGTCATTGAATAAGCCAATCTGACAGGAAACTGACAACGTTTCAGAACAAAAGGTAAATTAGAATCTGATGGAGCCATCTGAATTCGAGAAACAAAAACCTGTTTACCACCAGAAACACCTGTCAAAACCTCTGTATCAATATAACTACTTTGAAGAGCACAAACTTTCATTCGAGTACTATTGCATAACCAAGCTTTGAGATCTAAATTTCTAAGTAGCATAAATACACAACAAATTTTCAATTTCAAACAACGAGGTGGCATACCTAAAGGAGTTAAGCTGTTCAAAAACTCAACAGGAAAGTTATTTCTTTCATTAAGGTCATCAGTATCAACTTGATCAGCACTTAAATAAATTTTTACCTCACCTGGCAGACATTCAAGCACTTCTTCATTAATTGAGAATCAATCAACATTAGTTGGTGTTAAAATCACGCGTTTAATCATTTTGATCAGCATCTCCAAAAATCTTTTCAACAATCGATTCATTTTCTCTAATAATGCACTGATTTATTATTTCAATGCATCCTTTAAAAGGATCCTCCTCTTTGACAGGTATTGTTTTATTCTCAAGTTTTAGCAGCCATTGGAAAAATTCACCTTCCCCATCTTGTACTCCCACATTTTTAGTTAATGCAAACTTCTGCACCCATTGCCAATGCAAAGAACATTTTATACACAATTCTACTATTTCAGCTGGTTGTCCTCTTTTCATAACAGGAAGAATTTGCCTAAAGTCACCACCAAAAAGAATGATTTTTCCTCTGAACGGAAAGTTGTTGTTGCAAATATCTTTTAACAACCTATCAATTGCATTTAAGGCATGTTTAGGTATCATGGATGTTTCATCAAGCAAAAACAAACTAACTTGTCTTAAAAAATGCTTGTGTATAGAGTTAGGAGTTACATTTCATGTGCTATTATCCAATATTGGAACATGAATTTTAATAAACCATGCAATGTAGATCCATTTGTAAGAAGAGTTGCTGCTATGCCAGTCCATGCAGCTGTAGCAGATTTAAAGCCTCTACTTATGGTTTCAGCAATCAAATAATTATAAGTAAAGGTTTTTCCACTACCAGCTCTCCATCCATGAAAAACAATCAAGAATGTTGATTTTCTACACTCGGTTGCTCATTCAGTGCAGCAAGGATAGCATTACATACATTTAACTGATTGACATAAAGCAGCAGTCTCATGCGATTGGCTTTGTCGATAGATTGTTGAACATTTTCATCAAAATTTTCTAGATTTAAGCCTATAAACTCATCAATAACAGGCAGATTGTAATCAGCCAGCGTTTTACCACTTTGATTGATAATCTTTTCAATTTGATGAAGAGTAGCTTGTTCAGCTATTAGAAGAGGGACTGAGCAGTGAATGAAATCTTCCATCATAAAAGCTTTGTATGCATTCCAGAGATGTAAAGGATTGTCAGGTTCACAAAAGGTCAAAATAATTGAAAACAACTGTCTAATTTGCTTTGGCATATGTGTCAAAACTGCCTCAGAAAGTGTATTTTGCCATTCAGTGTCATCTTGCAACCAACCTTTCAAAACACATGCTTCATAAAACATTTCAAGTACTATACTATTAACAGTACGCACGTCCTCTCAAGATGTTGCTTGCTTTGCTTGCAAAAGTAACAGTCTAAGAAAAAATAATTCTCCAGTTGGATCAACTTTATACATTCTTACTACCACCTTATTACCACCCCTTTGTCTAACCTTCCATTTACAATGTTTATCATCAAATATAAAGTGATAAGGAATGTCTACATACGAATAGCAATGTGCTCTTTCATTTTCAGTATTTAACTTAGACCATGCTGTTAGGTGCGTATCACGTTGAGCTGCACAACCTAAAGCCATTCTGCTCCTTCTCTAAAATACATTAATTGATTTTCAGGTAGATGTTTACCAAGTCACAGCACTTTGAAAACATGGAAACAATATACTATAAACATATGTACCAACCATAAGCACAATAAATGTGTTTAAATATGTATCTAAGGTTAAATATATACCTTATATACATATTTAAACACATTTTTAAAACAATTATGTAACACATATTAACACATACACAAACAATAAAAAAACACTTTACATTATAATAAAAACACATTGATAAAACAACTATAAAGCACTTATTACCACATATACATAAATATCAAAAACGCATATATGCAAACGATAAATGTGTGCAAACAAAAATTTTAAAAATGACGCAAGAAAATGTAAAAAGATACAAAATATACATTTACAAACAATACTCTTTACCTTCTTTTTTTTTCATAAGAACTGTAATCCTCATAACAAAATTTAACCTTTACATACAATAACATGTGACATGCCATGTCAGTGTTGGCACAAAATTTTAATTTATTTTTCTAAATTTTCTAAGAAAGAACAAATATAGTTAATAGTGTCACAGAAATTTTAAAGTAGTAATAACCATTTTATGGAAATAGCATTAGTATAACTTTAAATAACATCTATACCCCTATTTTCCTTCTAAAAAATAATATAACAAAAATAAAACTGCTAAAAGAAAAACTAAAACAAACAAAATATAAATGATTTAAAAATTAAAATCCTTTCTACTTTAAATCCTTTCTACATTTTTCTAATAAAAATTTAAATCCTTTCTACTTTATCTAATAGAAATATTTTATGAGTAAACTACTTGCATGCTAAATCATAATGAAACAGACTTATTGTAATGGACTATGAAAAAAAAAAAAGTCATCAAAAATCACCTGAAATTAGGAATCAGATGATAAGCTAGCTGTTACCAAAAACAACAATAAAAATATACAAAATGTAAATGTAAACAACAACAAAAATAAAAGGAGTAGTAAGGATAACAAGAATTATAAAAATAATGATAATAGGGTCAGATCATTATATTTCAACCAATTTCAAGAAAACTTTGTGGGGCACCATCTCTGATTTTCGTGATTTTTACATATCATTATCTACACAATGTAAATAGGTTAAATGTGCAATTTCAGAGTTCCAAGTGCAGCGGTTTAGAAATTATAGCCTTACAAACACTCTCAGGTAGCCCGCCTCGGTTCCTCGAATGGTAAAAACAGACAACTTTAAGGCCTTATAACTTTTTTCTAACTTTCAACGATTGGCTCATTTTTTCTAGAACTATTTTCTAGATATTTCTGTCTTAAAAATAGTGATTTTCATTAGCTTGTGTCATGTTAGAAAAAAACTACAGCCTCCTCAACTTTGGAAAAATTCTGAAAAATCCTAAAAAAAGGCAAAATGAAGTTAACCGTAGTATTTTTCTATTCATCAACAAGTCCTTACATGTAAGTTTTCTGATTTGCTACAATTGTCTGCAACAAATGGGCAAAATATAAGCAGCTTGTTACATTTTAGAAATCAGTTTTATCTAAAAATATATAGTCCACTTGACTAAAAAGTCCCATTTTCAGCCATTTGGGGATAGCTCGTAAATTTTTCTAACACTTTGTATTGATCTGATATTAACAGCAAATAAGGCCATTAGATCTAACTTTATAAAAACGTAAACATTACAAACTTGTCATGTTCACAACAAAAATGGCAGCATTTTTTAACAACCCTATTTTTCAATTATCAGGGTTGAATAGCGTTATTGGAAACCAGTGCCCCTCCAACCTGCCTCCTGGCCCATATGAGAGATATAACCTATCGTAAGTCATTTCTTAAAAAAAAAAGATATGGTTGGTTACTTTCTCCCTGATCTGGACTTTATACTGGATAGGAGCACAACTAAAGGGGTAATAACTATATAGAGCCTGCATTATTGTTCAAAGGTGATACTCAAAAATAATTTAGTTAATCATAAAATTGCAATTTAATCTTTATTATGTTGATTTTTTTATAGTTGATTGAATTGCTAATAATTCAAGGCAAAAGCAGGACAGTGGGTTCATACATTACTGGCAATAAGAAGTAGAATAAGACTAATGTTTTGTTTAAATAAGTAAATTTTTTTTACAAAGTATGAGTTTCAATTTTATTAGTTAATTTTAACTATTTATCTAAAAATCCAATGATTCTATATACTATACACATATAAAATCTAAGGAGGAACTTTTGAGCATACTAATTTGTAGCTCATCTCGTTCAGATGCATTCAAAGATTCATTTAGCAACTTAACTTTCTTTTTTATTTTATTGTCTATTTGTAGCATACTCATGCTGGATGATCTTTTAACAGGAGACACACCAAATTTAATAAGACAAGGATTTATATTATCAATTTGGATGACAGAGTTATCAGGTGGTATATAATCTGGGTCATGTCTCTTGTCAACTTCTTCAATGCTCTTGATTTTTCTTACACAACCAAAACATATCTTTTTCCTAGGAATTAAATTAGAGTTCAGTTGATTATGCTCCAGAGTGGCAGTTAACAAATATAACAAAATTAAACGCAAATAATGATGATATATAAAATAACAACTATAACAATGATTATTATAATAATCATAAAAAGAAAAATAACAATTAAAAAATATACAACAAAAAAAGAGGAACAAAAATAACAATAAGTATATTAACAGTAAGAGGATTATAAACAAAAGGACAAATAAAAAGAATAACAGTAAGAACATATTTAATAAAAACAAAATAAAATTAAAAATAATTGTAACAAAAAAGAAACATAATCATAACAATAATAATCATAATAACAACAAAAAGAAAATATAACAGTTACAAAATATGACAAAAAAAAATGAGGAAGAATAATAATAAGTATAATAACAATAATGAGAATTATAAGAAGAAGAACAATAAAAAAGAATAACAATATGAAGAGCAAATTTAGTTAAAAAAAAAAAAAAATGAAGAAAAAAAAAAGCAACAATAAAACTGATAATTATAAGTGCAATAATAACAAAAAGAAAAAGAAAATTTAACTATAATTACAATTTTAAAAAAATGAAGAATAAAGACAATATAAAATCACTATTAATAAAAATAACAATAATAATAAAAGGAATAGTATCACAAATAACAATACAATAACAAAAATAATAAAAATTACAACTGTAAAAACATTAATATTAACAAAAATGATAAGAAGAAAAATAATAATAATAATAGGAATATTTTAAATGAAAATATAAATATAAGTAATAAAATAAAATAAAATAAAATTAATTATAACAACAAATAATGAGAAAAATTTTAAAAATAGAAAAACAGAATAATAATAACAATAAGAATAGAAATAACAATAAGAACAAGTATAACATTAACAAAAATAAGAATAAGAACAAAAATAAGAATAATGATAAGAATAACAAAAAACAATAATAATAAAAATATACATCATGTATAAAAAAGTAACAATAATAATAAAAAAAGAGTAACAATTATAACAAAAGTTATAAAAATAACAATAATATTATAACAAGGAAATACAAAAACATTACAACAATAAAAATAAGAAAAATAATTGTCAGCATACTGTGTTTTTACAACGAACTTTAAATGTTAGAGTTTTTAATTATTTCTCAAACTTTTAATTATCTTGTTTGTGTGAGCAATAGCCTCATTGAGATGTTTAAATCTTGCCCTTAGTTTAACATTTTCCCTTAACACCTTCACATCCTCTCTATGCTTTCACATTTTGGTAGTAATATCATTCGCCAAAATACTAAACCGTCATTTTATGATTTTGTTCTAGGAGGCAACTGGTCAGCTCTTAGTCTGAATAGGGGTCTTGAATCAGATAAAGATAAAACACTTATTTTGTTTAGGAGATGCGTTAACTGACAAAGATGAAATAGTGTTACTTGAATTTGTGGTTGACTGAAATGAATGCGTTGCTGACAATACTGTTATTTGACACAAGAAAAGCTCATTGTAAAAGTCAATAAAATGTTTAGAACCTCTTAAAAAATTGCAAGCCCATATTTTGATTCTCTAACAAGAAGTTTAATATGACTTTTATAAATCTTGAAGCCATAAAGCTTATTGAGTTGTGTGATTCATCATTGCTAATGAATATAAACAGTATATGTCCATTTCTACAGTCTATGTATATTTGTGAAGGCAATGTAAAGTTTGATGCTAGATATTTTTTTACTGCACCACAAAACACACAGATATTCTTTTGGGCCCCATGATACCTCAAAACGCCAAATGCAATTATTTTTAAAATGAATTTAAAAATTTATAAGAGAATGTTGTTTGCTTTAATTTCCTTTTTTTAAAAAATAATTCACTTATTTCTGTTTCAAACATATACACATGAATTGCTTGATAAGATGAAAAAAGTGCACACAAATATTATTTGATAATAATTATAAGCAACTTTTTCATAACATAAATATTACTTACATACCATCTGATACCTCATTCACTCATAACAATTATAAAAATTTTTCATAATAAATTATCAATAAACTAAAAAATAAAACTAAACTGTTAAATGGTAGCATACTATTATTAAAATAATACATTATTATTTTAGAATGTTAAGCAATAGCAATAAAGTAGATTTTATTATGATAGTTATAATTATGATGAAAAACACTCAAACTTGAACAAAAAAATTTACAAAAAAAATGCAAATTTAAAAATGTTAACAAAGTAACTTTAAAATGTCTATTGGCAAGAAATATCTGTTGGAATTTTTAATCCACCACAACCCAAACAAAAAAAACAAAACAACAACAACAACTATATTTAAAGATAATTAATAATTACAACATTGAATAACAAAAAAAGATTCTAAAACACAATAAAAAAAACAAATAACAGTAACACTAATACAAAGAATTTAAAAAGTTTACAAAAGCAATAAATAAGAAATGTAATAATAAATTACAAAAATGATAAGTGATAAGAGGAATTTAATAACATAACCTTAAAAGTATTAGCTTAAAAGTATAACAAAGATAATAAACAACAGCAATAATTTAAAATATTACGAAGTAAAATAGAAACCTTAACTAACACCAACAGCAACAAAAGCCCTGTAACAACAAATAAAAGCATAGTAACTGTATATATGAAAAAAAAAAAAAAAAAAAAAAAATTTAACAACTGAAACAGATGAAAAAAATAATACAGAAGAACAAGTAAAAATAACAAAAAAAAAAAAAAAAAAAAATTAGAGCTTGATAAAACTATTAACAACAGTAAGAGATAAATAATAAAATTAAAATAACCTTTAAGACATAAAAATAATGACAATATTAAAAAAATGTCAGAATGTTGTGGATCTTGCGTCCATAGAATGAAATTAAATTTATCCTTCTGGCCTTATATCTCCTGATGATAAAAAATATGCAAAATGAGCATATAACTATGTTTGATGTATAAATTTTATCTCCAATTATTTTTTTGTCCCATAAATGAAATATGTTGCAAAATTGCTTCTTTTTTATTGTCCATTTTAAAGGAACTTAAAAGTCAAGTATCTTATCAAACTTAGACCAGGTGTCAACAGTTATCAATAGATTGATTGTTAAAATAGAAACATTACGCTTAATTCCATTATGAAATGTTTCTAAGCTAAGATTTTTATAAACTCATCATATAATGTATTTCTAATGCCACTTAAAGATATTATGGTAGTTCTTTGAGTTGGAACAGCAGTTGGAATTTGAGACAAGGGTACTCTCAGCCAAACAGATGGAGCAATTTTTTGATCAAAGTATTCCTCCACGTACTGTAAATGTTTCAAAACATGGAGGCCAGTGTAACTCACAGATAACAGTATTATTGGTAACAACTAAATTAGAGATTGGAATGGCTTTTATTCATCTTTCACGCTCAACATTATCACTTGGAAATTGATGCACTGATACTTTACTAGCGCTACTCGATATATATATATATATATATATATATATATATATATATATATATATATATATATATATATATAGCTATTTCAAGTTGTATTATTTTCAAATACAATATCTCCTGTTCGTATAAGAGTGCTCAATATTTTGTATAAATAGAGCAATATATATATATAAAACGAAGAAACAACAACTATCTATCAATAGATTCTTTGATTTGTGTTTCATGGCTGATGATTGCTGCTAGGCATGAAATTGTACCATACATAGTTGTTGTTTCTTCATTTTATATATATATATATATATATATATATATATATATATATATATATATATATATATATATATATATATATATATATATATATATATATATATATATATATATTCATTCATATATATATATATTCATTTTTTTGGCACGGTATAAAAACTTTATCTAAAATTAAAAAATATCTATTATTTGCTTTAAATGAATTCTAAAACTCCACGCTTAAATTATGCAAGTTTGTTTTCATTACATCATGTAAGAATAATTCACAATATATCATAAACAACATTGGATTTTCTTTTAAAAACAAATCTAAACAAATAATTTTCAACAACCGTAAAAAAATAGGCCTGCACAAAAAGTTCCGGTCGCACGACGAATAGGCCTGTAGTAAGAGGGGTGAGGGGGAGCGAGAGGGGTAGAGAGAAAGAGAGAGGGTTAAATTTTTGTAAGATAAAACCCCCTCCCCTTTGGTCACGTGAATGTCGAAAATTCCAAGGTTTGTGCGGATCCAGCGTGCATAGAATGAAATTGGTACATTCACGTGGGCCGTTTCCTAGTGTATTATTGGTTAAGGCAAACAATAAGCTTAGAAGTTCGCCTCTGCCACAAATGCCTATTCTCCAACAATAGTTCTGCCCTAATGAGCTACTTATGGGAAATACACCTACGTTAGCAGGCTTTGAAAATACACATAAAAAGGGCTTCTGTGATACAAGTTTCAAAATCTGAAAATACCAGGAGTAAACTGAGTAAGTTTTGTTTTTGATTCATTGAGTTTTTGTTTGGCTGTTTTACAGAGTTGCTTTAGCTAGCTTGAATGACCGGGGTACAAAATCTGTCTTAGACGTGCTAGTATTTCTTTACAAAGTTTATGTTGTTTATGGTTTATCGATTTTCTCACGGTGTTTGTGTTTACTTTATGAAAATGATTCGGTAATGCTGTGCAGCCTATTTAATAAAAGAGAATTTTTAAAAGTAATAATTAAGGATGCCTTCTGCAAGTCTAGAGCTTTCACCATCTTCCTCCCCGGCATTTAGACAAGAGTTTTTTTTAAGTTTTTTTTCTTTTTTTTTTTTTGTAATGTTTTCTATGTTTCTATGTTGTCTTTCTATTCTGTTTTTCAGGCAGGGTTTTTTTGTTGTTGCTAATGTTAGTTAAGATTTCTAATATATTTTGCAATATTTGTAATTATTGTTGTTGTTTATTATCTTTGTTATACTTTAAAGTTAATGTGGTTGTATCATTAAATTCCTTTGATCACATTTCATTTTTGTAATTGATTATTATATTTTATTGTTACACTTTCCTTACACTTTTTAAATTCTTTGTATTAGAGTTGTTGTTATTAGTTGTTTTTATTGTGTTTTAGAATACTTTTATGTTAATAAATGTTGTAATCATTAATTATCTTTAAACAGTTGTTGCTCCTTTTTTGTTTTTCTTATTATACGTTTGAATTTTTCTTACTTACTAAAAGTGCTCATGTATTTTTGCAGATGCTGTAAAGATTTCCATGATCAAAAGAGTTGTTATTGCATTTCGAGCATTAGTTCAGCTAAAGAATACACGAATTCAAAAAAAATGCGTTAATATGAACTATATTTGAATGCATGACGTTGAGGAGTTTAATACAAATGTGGTTGGAATAAGTAGACACTCCTAACATTTTAGCCTTATATACAGACAGTTCCGTATCAAACCTACAAATCTACAAATAATGAATAGTTGTAATAGTAAATTTCTCTATCAATAATACATGTATTGTGGGTGTAAACTATTTCTATTTTACATATATATATATATATATATATATATATAAATATATATATATGAAACGAATAAATATGTGTTTTACTATTATCACCCAAATATATGACAGTATAGCTACATATTTTAATCTTATAAAAACAAAAACAAACAGTTTGCAAAATATAATCCAATGAAAGAACTATAATTAGCTTGATAGTATTGAAGTACAGTTAATAAATAAGATTTTTATTAAATTTCTTTCCCTAAAATTGAGCTGGTCATAGTTATAAAAGAAGATCATAAATAAAACCGCTTAAATTAAGAATTGAAAGAGAAGCACAAAGAAAGAATAAAACAGACATCCATAAGATATCTTAAAAAAACCGAACAACAGTCTCTAGTTTTAAAAGACTACAGAGAGGGTTTTATAGCCAAAAGAGAGTCAATCATAAAAAGCTAACACAATTTAAAGAGGCCGCATAAATAAAATAGGAAAAAAAGAAATAAAAAAACAAACACAAAATCGAAAAATGAAATTTCACAAAAAAAAGAGAAATGTGGCCAAATTCGAGGCTTTCACCGACTCCCATTGGATCCCTTGGCCCTATTTTGTTGTATCCTGTCAGGCTGAGCACGAAAATGACAAAGACAATCAACAGAGAGGCTGGCAAGTACCGGATTTGGCGACAAAACCCCGTTTTTGGCTCAATTTCCATACAAAACGTCGAAATTTGGGCCAAATGTGGCCAAATTCGAGGCTTTCACCGACTCCCATTGGATCCCTTGGCCCTATTTTGTTGTATCCTGTCAGGCTGAGCAAAAAAATGCCCAAGGGCATCAAGCAATTCAGTGGTAAGTACCGATTTTTGCGACAAATGCACAGAAATGCTTAGAATTTGCTTGTAATGTCAATTCTGTGATTATTTCGTCAAATTGGAGCCTTTCACCGAGATTTCTTGGAGCCTTTGGACATATTCTGTTGTAACCTATCAGGCTGAGCACGAAAATGACAAAGACAATTAACAGAGAGGCTGGCAAGTACCGGATTTGGCGACAAAACCCCGTTTTTGGCTCAATTTCCATACAAAACGTCGAAATTTGGGCCAAATGTGGCCAAATTCGAGGCTTTCACCGACTCCCATTGGATCCCTTGGCCCTATTTTGTTGTATCCTGTCAGGCTGAGCACGAAAATGACAAAGACAATCAACAGAGAGGCTGGCAAGTACCGGATTTGGCGACAAAACCCCGTTTTTGGCTCAATTTCCATACAAAACGTCGAAATTTGGGCCAAATGTGGCCAAATTCGAGGCTTTCACCGACTCCCATTGGATCCCTTGGCCCTATTTTGTTGTATCCTGTCAGGCTGAGCAAAAAAATGCCCAAGGGCATCAAGCAATTCAGTGGTAAGTACCGATTTTTGCGACAAATGCACAGAAATGCTTAGAATTTGCTTGTAATGTCAATTCTGTGATTATTTCGTCAAATTGGAGCCTTTCACCGAGATTTCTTGGAGCCTTTGGACATATTCTGTTGTAACCTATCAGGCTGAGCACGAAAATGACAAAGACAATTAACAGAGAGGCTGGCAAGTACCGGATTTGGCGACAAAACCCCGTTTTTGGCTCAATTTCCATACAAAACGTCGAAATTTGGGCCAAATGTGGCCAAATTCGAGGCTTTCACCGACTCCCATTGGATCCCTTGGCCCTATTTTGTTGTATCCTGTCAGGCTGAGCACGAAAATGACAAAGACAATCAACAGAGAGGCTGGCAAGTACCGGATTTGGCGACAAAACCCCGTTTTTGGCTCAATTTCCATACAAAACGTCGAAATTTGGGCCAAATGTGGCCAAATTCGAGGCTTTCACCGACTCCCATTGGATCCCTTGGCCCTATTTTGTTGTATCCTGTCAGGCTGAGCAAAAAAATGCCCAAGGGCATCAAGCAATTCAGTGGTAAGTACCGATTTTTGCGACAAATGCACAGAAATGCTTAGAATTTGCTTGTAATGTCAATTCTGTGATTATTTCGTCAAATTGGAGCCTTTCACCGAGATTTCTTGGAGCCTTTGGACATATTCTGTTGTAACCTATCAGGCTGAGCACGAAAATGACAAAGACAATTAACAGAGAGGCTGGCAAGTACCGGATTTGGCGACAAAACCCCGTTTTTGGCTCAATTTCCATACAAAACGTCGAAATTTGGGCCAAATGTGGCCAAATTCGAGGCTTTCACCGACTCCCATTGGATCCCTTGGCCCTATTTTGTTGTATCCTGTCAGGCTGAGCACGAAAATGACAAAGACAATCAACAGAGAGGCTGGCAAGTACCGGATTTGGCGACAAAACCCCGTTTTTGGCTCAATTTCCATACAAAACGTCGAAATTTGGGCCAAATGTGGCCAAATTCGAGGCTTTCACCGACTCCCATTGGATCCCTTGGCCCTATTTTGTTGTATCCTGTCAGGCTGAGCAAAAAAATGCCCAAGGGCATCAAGCAATTCAGTGGTAAGTACCGATTTTTGCGACAAATGCACAGAAATGCTTAGAATTTGCTTGTAATGTCAATTCTGTGATTATTTCGTCAAATTGGAGCCTTTCACCGAGATTTCTTGGAGCCTTTGGACATATTCTGTTGTAACCTATCAGGCTGAGCACGAAAATGACAAAGACAATCAACAGAGAGGCTGGCAAGTACCGGATTTGGCGACAAAACCCCGTTTTTGGCTCAATTTCCATACAAAACGTCGAAATTTGGGCCAAATGTGGCCAAATTCGAGGCTTTCACCGACTCCCATTGGATCCCTTCGCCCTATTTTGTTGTATCCTGTCAGGCTGAGCACGAAAATGACAAAGACAATCAACAGAGAGGCTGGCAAGTACCGGATTTGGCGACAAAACCCCGTTTTTGGCTCAATTTCCATACAAAACGTCGAAATTTGGGCCAAATGTGGCCAAATTCGAGGCTTTCACCGACTCCCATTGGATCCCTTGGCCCTATTTTGTTGTATCCTGTCAGGCTGAGCAAAAAAATGCCCAAGGGCATCAAGCAATTCAGTGGTAAGTACCGATTTTTGCGACAAATGCACAGAAATGCTTAGAATTTGCTTGTAATGTCAATTCTGTGATTATTTCGTCAAATTGGAGCCTTTCACCGAGATTTCTTGGAGCCTTTGGACATATTCTGTTGTAACCTATCAGGCTGAGCACGAAAATGACAAAGACAATCAACAGAGAGGCTGGCAAGTACCGGATTTGGCGACAAAACCCCGTTTTTGGCTCAATTTCCATACAAAACGTCGAAATTTGGGCCAAATGTGGCCAAATTCGAGGCTTTCACCGACTCCCATTGGATCCCTTGGCCCTATTTTGTTGTATCCTGTCAGGCTGAGCACGAAAATGACAAAGACAATCAACAGAGAGGCTGGCAAGTACCGGATTTGGCGACAAAACCCCGTTTTTGGCTCAATTTCCATACAAAACGTCGAAATTTGGGCCAAATGTGGCCAAATTCGAGGCTTTCACCGACTCCCATTGGATCCCTTGGCCCTATTTTGTTGTATCCTGTCAGGCTGAGCAAAAAAATGCCCAAGGGCATCAAGCAATTCAGTGGTAAGTACCGATTTTTGCGACAAATGCACAGAAATGCTTAGAATTTGCTTGTAATGTCAATTCTGTGATTATTTCGTCAAATTGGAGCCTTTCACCGAGATTTCTTGGAGCCTTTGGACATATTCTGTTGTAACCTATCAGGCTGAGCACGAAAATGACAAAGACAATTAACAGAGAGGCTGGCAAGTACCGGATTTGGCGACAAAACCCCGTTTTTGGCTCAATTTCCATACAAAACGTCGAAATTTGGGCCAAATGTGGCCAAATTCGAGGCTTTCACCGACTCCCATTGGATCCCTTGGCCCTATTTTGTTGTATCCTGTCAGGCTGAGCACGAAAATGACAAAGACAATCAACAGAGAGGCTGGCAAGTACCGGATTTGGCGACAAAACCCCGTTTTTGGCTCAATTTCCATACAAAACGTCGAAATTTGGGCCAAATGTGGCCAAATTCGAGGCTTTCACCGACTCCCATTGGATCCCTTGGCCCTATTTTGTTGTATCCTGTCAGGCTGAGCAAAAAAATGCCCAAGGGCATCAAGCAATTCAGTGGTAAGTACCGATTTTTGCGACAAATGCACAGAAATGCTTAGAATTTGCTTGTAATGTCAATTCTGTGATTATTTCGTCAAATTGGAGCCTTTCACCGAGATTTCTTGGAGCCTTTGGACATATTCTGTTGTAACCTATCAGGCTGAGCACGAAAATGACAAAGACAATCAACAGAGAGGCTGGCAAGTACCGGATTTGGCGACAAAACCCCGTTTTTGGCTCAATTTCCATACAAAACGTCGAAATTTGGGCCAAATGTGGCCAAATTCGAGGCTTTCACCGACTCCCATTGGATCCCTTGGCCCTATTTTGTTGTATCCTGTCAGGCTGAGCACGAAAATGACAAAGACAATCAACAGAGAGGCTGGCAAGTACCGGATTTGGCGACAAAACCCCGTTTTTGGCTCAATTTCCATACAAAACGTCGAAATTTGGGCCAAATGTGGCCAAATTCGAGGCTTTCACCGACTCCCATTGGATCCCTTGGCCCTATTTTGTTGTATCCTGTCAGGCTGAGCAAAAAAATGCCCAAGGGCATCAAGCAATTCAGTGGTAAGTACCGATTTTTGCGACAAATGCACAGAAATGCTTAGAATTTGCTTGTAATGTCAATTCTGTGATTATTTCGTCAAATTGGAGCCTTTCACCGAGATTTCTTGGAGCCTTTGGACATATTCTGTTGTAACCTATCAGGCTGAGCACGAAAATGACAAAGACAATTAACAGAGAGGCTGGCAAGTACCGGATTTGGCGACAAAACCCCGTTTTTGGCTCAATTTCCATACAAAACGTCGAAATTTGGGCCAAATGTGGCCAAATTCGAGGCTTTCACCGACTCCCATTGGATCCCTTCGCCCTATTTTGTTGTATCCTGTCAGGCTGAGCACGAAAATGACAAAGACAATCAACAGAGAGGCTGGCAAGTACCGGATTTGGCGACAAAACCCCGTTTTTGGCTCAATTTCCATACAAAACGTCGAAATTTGGGCCAAATGTGGCCAAATTCGAGGCTTTCACCGACTCCCATTGGATCCCTTGGCCCTATTTTGTTGTATCCTGTCAGGCTGAGCAAAAAAATGCCCAAGGGCATCAAGCAATTCAGTGGTAAGTACCGATTTTTGCGACAAATGCACAGAAATGCTTAGAATTTGCTTGTAATGTCAATTCTGTGATTATTTCGTCAAATTGGAGCCTTTCACCGAGATTTCTTGGAGCCTTTGGACATATTCTGTTGTAACCTATCAGGCTGAGCACGAAAATGACAAAGACAATTAACAGAGAGGCTGGCAAGTACCGGATTTGGCGACAAAACCCCGTTTTTGGCTCAATTTCCATACAAAACGTCGAAATTTGGGCCAAATGTGGCTAAAATTCGAGGCTTTCACCGACTCCCATTAAATCCCTTGGCCCTATTTTGTTGTATCCTGTCAGGCTGAGCACGAAAATGACAAAGACAATCAACAGAGAGGCTGGCAAGTACCGGGTTTGGCGACAAAACCCCGTTTTTGGCTCAATTTCCATACAAAACGTCGAAATTTGGGCCAAATGTGGCCAAATTCGAGGCTTTCACCGACTCCCATTGGATCCCTTGGCCCTATTTTGTTGTATCCTGTCAGGCTGAGCAAAAAAATGCCCAAGGGCATCAAGCAATTCAGTGGTAAGTACCGATTTTTGCGACAAATGCACAGAAATGCTTAGAATTTGCTTGTAATGTCAATTCTGTGATTATTTCGTCAAATTGGAGCCTTTCACCGAGATTTCTTGGAGCCTTTGGACATATTCTGTTGTAACCTATCAGGCTGAGCACGAAAATGACAAAGACAATCAACAGAGAGGCTGGCAAGTACCGGATTTGGCGACAAAACCCCGTTTTTGGCTCAATTTCCATACAAAACGTCGAAATTTGGGCCAAATGTGGCCAAATTCGAGGCTTTCACCGACTCCCATTGGATCCCTTCGCCCTATTTTGTTGTATCCTGTCAGGCTGAGCACGAAAATGACAAAGACAATCAACAGAGAGGCTGGCAAGTACCGGATTTGGCGACAAAACCCCGTTTTTGGCTCAATTTCCATACAAAACGTCGAAATTTGGGCCAAATGTGGCCAAATTCGAGGCTTTCACCGACTCCCATTGGATCCCTTGGCCCTATTTTGTTGTATCCTGTCAGGCTGAGCAAAAAAATGCCCAAGGGCATCAAGCAATTCAGTGGTAAGTACCGATTTTTGCGACAAATGCACAGAAATGCTTAGAATTTGCTTGTAATGTCAATTCTGTGATTATTTCGTCAAATTGGAGCCTTTCACCGAGATTTCTTGGAGCCTTTGGACATATTCTGTTGTAACCTATCAGGCTGAGCACGAAAATGACAAAGACAATCAACAGAGAGGCTGGCAAGTACCGGATTTGGCGACAAAACCCCGTTTTTGGCTCAATTTCCATACAAAACGTCGAAATTTGGGCCAAATGTGGCCAAATTCGAGGCTTTCACCGACTCCCATTGGATCCCTTGGCCCTATTTTGTTGTATCCTGTCAGGCTGAGCACGAAAATGACAAAGACAATCAACAGAGAGGCTGGCAAGTACCGGATTTGGCGACAAAACCCCGTTTTTGGCTCAATTTCCATACAAAACGTCGAAATTTGGGCCAAATGTGGCCAAATTCGAGGCTTTCACCGACTCCCATTGGATCCCTTGGCCCTATTTTGTTGTATCCTGTCAGGCTGAGCAAAAAAATGCCCAAGGGCATCAAGCAATTCAGTGGTAAGTACCGATTTTTGCGACAAATGCACAGAAATGCTTAGAATTTGCTTGTAATGTCAATTCTGTGATTATTTCGTCAAATTGGAGCCTTTCACCGAGATTTCTTGGAGCCTTTGGACATATTCTGTTGTAACCTATCAGGCTGAGCACGAAAATGACAAAGACAATTAACAGAGAGGCTGGCAAGTACCGGATTTGGCGACAAAACCCCGTTTTTGGCTCAATTTCCATACAAAACGTCGAAATTTGGGCCAAATGTGGCCAAATTCGAGGCTTTCACCGACTCCCATTGGATCCCTTCGCCCTATTTTGTTGTATCCTGTCAGGCTGAGCACGAAAATGACAAAGACAATCAACAGAGAGGCTGGCAAGTACCGGATTTGGCGACAAAACCCCGTTTTTGGCTCAATTTCCATACAAAACGTCGAAATTTGGGCCAAATGTGGCCAAATTCGAGGCTTTCACCGACTCCCATTGGATCCCTTGGCCCTATTTTGTTGTATCCTGTCAGGCTGAGCAAAAAAATGCCCAAGGGCATCAAGCAATTCAGTGGTAAGTACCGATTTTTGCGACAAATGCACAGAAATGCTTAGAATTTGCTTGTAATGTCAATTCTGTGATTATTTCGTCAAATTGGAGCCTTTCACCGAGATTTCTTGGAGCCTTTGGACATATTCTGTTGTAACCTATCAGGCTGAGCACGAAAATGACAAAGACAATTAACAGAGAGGCTGGCAAGTACCGGATTTGGCGACAAAACCCCGTTTTTGGCTCAATTTCCATACAAAACGTCGAAATTTGGGCCAAATGTGGCTAAAATTCGAGGCTTTCACCGACTCCCATTAAATCCCTTGGCCCTATTTTGTTGTATCCTGTCAGGCTGAGCACGAAAATGACAAAGACAATCAACAGAGAGGCTGGCAAGTACCGGGTTTGGCGACAAAACCCCGTTTTTGGCTCAATTTCCATACAAAACGTCGAAATTTGGGCCAAATGTGGCCAAATTCGAGGCTTTCACCGACTCCCATTGGATCCCTTGGCCCTATTTTGTTGTATCCTGTCAGGCTGAGCAAAAAAATGCCCAAGGGCATCAAGCAATTCAGTGGTAAGTACCGATTTTTGCGACAAATGCACAGAAATGCTTAGAATTTGCTTGTAATGTCAATTCTGTGATTATTTCGTCAAATTGGAGCCTTTCACCGAGATTTCTTGGAGCCTTTGGACATATTCTGTTGTAACCTATCAGGCAGAGCACGAAAATGACAAAGACAATTAACAGAGAGGCTGGCAAGTACCGGATTTGGCGACAAAACCCCGTTTTTGGCTCAATTTCCATACAAAACGTCGAAATTTGGGCCAAATGTGGCCAAATTCGAGGCTTTCACCGACTCCCATTGGATCCCTTGGCCCTATTTTGTTGTATCCTGTCAGGCTGAGCACGAAAATGACAAAGACAATCAACAGAGAGGCTGGCAAGTACCGGATTTGGCGACAAAACCCCGTTTTTGGCTCAATTTCCATACAAAACGTCGAAATTTGGGCCAAATGTGGCCAAATTCGAGGCTTTCACCGACTCCCATTGGATCCCTTGGCCCTATTTTGTTGTATCCTGTCAGGCTGAGCAAAAAAATGCCCAAGGGCATCAAGCAATTCAGTGGTAAGTACCGATTTTTGCGACAAATGCACAGAAATGCTTAGAATTTGCTTGTAATGTCAATTCTGTGATTATTTCGTCAAATTGGAGCCTTTCACCGAGATTTCTTGGAGCCTTTGGACATATTCTGTTGTAACCTATCAGGCTGAGCACGAAAATGACAAAGACAATCAACAGAGAGGCTGGCAAGTACCGGATTTGGCGACAAAACCCCGTTTTTGGCTCAATTTCCATACAAAACGTCGAAATTTGGGCCAAATGTGGCCAAATTCGAGGCTTTCACCGACTCCCATTGGATCCCTTGGCCCTATTTTGTTGTATCCTGTCAGGCTGAGCACGAAAATGACAAAGACAATCAACAGAGAGGCTGGCAAGTACCGGATTTGGCGACAAAACCCCGTTTTTGGCTCAATTTCCATACAAAACGTCGAAATTTGGGCCAAATGTGGCCAAATTCGAGGCTTTCACCGACTCCCATTGGATCCCTTGGCCCTATTTTGTTGTATCCTGTCAGGCTGAGCAAAAAAATGCCCAAGGGCATCAAGCAATTCAGTGGTAAGTACCGATTTTTGCGACAAATGCACAGAAATGCTTAGAATTTGCTTGTAATGTCAATTCTGTGATTATTTCGTCAAATTGGAGCCTTTCACCGAGATTTCTTGGAGCCTTTGGACATATTCTGTTGTAACCTATCAGGCTGAGCACGAAAATGACAAAGACAATTAACAGAGAGGCTGGCAAGTACCGGATTTGGCGACAAAACCCCGTTTTTGGCTCAATTTCCATACAAAACGTCGAAATTTGGGCCAAATGTGGCCAAATTCGAGGCTTTCACCGACTCCCATTGGATCCCTTGGCCCTATTTTGTTGTATCCTGTCAGGCTGAGCACGAAAATGACAAAGACAATCAACAGAGAGGCTGGCAAGTACCGGATTTGGCGACAAAACCCCGTTTTTGGCTCAATTTCCATACAAAACGTCGAAATTTGGGCCAAATGTGGCCAAATTCGAGGCTTTCACCGACTCCCATTGGATCCCTTGGCCCTATTTTGTTGTATCCTGTCAGGCTGAGCAAAAAAATGCCCAAGGGCATCAAGCAATTCAGTGGTAAGTACCGATTTTTGCGACAAATGCACAGAAATGCTTAGAATTTGCTTGTAATGTCAATTCTGTGATTATTTCGTCAAATTGGAGCCTTTCACCGAGATTTCTTGGAGCCTTTGGACATATTCTGTTGTAACCTATCAGGCTGAGCACGAAAATGACAAAGACAATTAACAGAGAGGCTGGCAAGTACCGGATTTGGCGACAAAACCCCGTTTTTGGCTCAATTTCCATACAAAACGTCGAAATTTGGGCCAAATGTGGCCAAATTCGAGGCTTTCACCGACTCCCATTGGATCCCTTCGCCCTATTTTGTTGTATCCTGTCAGGCTGAGCACGAAAATGACAAAGACAATCAACAGAGAGGCTGGCAAGTACCGGATTTGGCGACAAAACCCCGTTTTTGGCTCAATTTCCATACAAAACGTCGAAATTTGGGCCAAATGTGGCCAAATTCGAGGCTTTCACCGACTCCCATTGGATCCCTTGGCCCTATTTTGTTGTATCCTGTCAGGCTGAGCAAAAAAATGCCCAAGGGCATCAAGCAATTCAGTGGTAAGTACCGATTTTTGCGACAAATGCACAGAAATGCTTAGAATTTGCTTGTAATGTCAATTCTGTGATTATTTCGTCAAATTGGAGCCTTTCACCGAGATTTCTTGGAGCCTTTGGACATATTCTGTTGTAACCTATCAGGCTGAGCACGAAAATGACAAAGACAATCAACAGAGAGGCTGGCAAGTACCGGATTTGGCGACAAAACCCCGTTTTTGGCTCAATTTCCATACAAAACGTCGAAATTTGGGCCAAATGTGGCCAAATTCGAGGCTTTCACCGACTCCCATTGGATCCCTTGGCCCTATTTTGTTGTATCCTGTCAGGCTGAGCACGAAAATGACAAAGACAATCAACAGAGAGGCTGGCAAGTACCGGATTTGGCGACAAAACCCCGTTTTTGGCTCAATTTCCATACAAAACGTCGAAATTTGGGCCAAATGTGGCCAAATTCGAGGCTTTCACCGACTCCCATTGGATCCCTTGGCCCTATTTTGTTGTATCCTGTCAGGCTGAGCAAAAAAATGCCCAAGGGCATCAAGCAATTCAGTGGTAAGTACCGATTTTTGCGACAAATGCACAGAAATGCTTAGAATTTGCTTGTAATGTCAATTCTGTGATTATTTCGTCAAATTGGAGCCTTTCACCGAGATTTCTTGGAGCCTTTGGACATATTCTGTTGTAACCTATCAGGCTGAGCACGAAAATGACAAAGACAATTAACAGAGAGGCTGGCAAGTACCGGATTTGGCGACAAAACCCCGTTTTTGGCTCAATTTCCATACAAAACGTCGAAATTTGGGCCAAATGTGGCCAAATTCGAGGCTTTCACCGACTCCCATTGGATCCCTTGGCCCTATTTTGTTGTATCCTGTCAGGCTGAGCACGAAAATGACAAAGACAATCAACAGAGAGGCTGGCAAGTACCGGATTTGGCGACAAAACCCCGTTTTTGGCTCAATTTCCATACAAAACGTCGAAATTTGGGCCAAATGTGGCCAAATTCGAGGCTTTCACCGACTCCCATTGGATCCCTTGGCCCTATTTTGTTGTATCCTGTCAGGCTGAGCAAAAAAATGCCCAAGGGCATCAAGCAATTCAGTGGTAAGTACCGATTTTTGCGACAAATGCACAGAAATGCTTAGAATTTGCTTGTAATGTCAATTCTGTGATTATTTCGTCAAATTGGAGCCTTTCACCGAGATTTCTTGGAGCCTTTGGACATATTCTGTTGTAACCTATCAGGCTGAGCACGAAAATGACAAAGACAATCAACAGAGAGGCTGGCAAGTACCGGATTTGGCGACAAAACCCCGTTTTTGGCTCAATTTCCATACAAAACGTCGAAATTTGGGCCAAATGTGGCCAAATTCGAGGCTTTCACCGACTCCCATTGGATCCCTTGGCCCTATTTTGTTGTATCCTGTCAGGCTGAGCACGAAAATGACAAAGACAATCAACAGAGAGGCTGGCAAGTACCGGATTTGGCGACAAAACCCCGTTTTTGGCTCAATTTCCATACAAAACGTCGAAATTTGGGCCAAATGTGGCCAAATTCGAGGCTTTCACCGACTCCCATTGGATCCCTTGGCCCTATTTTGTTGTATCCTGTCAGGCTGAGCAAAAAAATGCCCAAGGGCATCAAGCAATTCAGTGGTAAGTACCGATTTTTGCGACAAATGCACAGAAATGCTTAGAATTTGCTTGTAATGTCAATTCTGTGATTATTTCGTCAAATTGGAGCCTTTCACCGAGATTTCTTGGAGCCTTTGGACATATTCTGTTGTAACCTATCAGGCTGAGCACGAAAATGACAAAGACAATTAACAGAGAGGCTGGCAAGTACCGGATTTGGCGACAAAACCCCGTTTTTGGCTCAATTTCCATACAAAACGTCGAAATTTGGGCCAAATGTGGCCAAATTCGAGGCTTTCACCGACTCCCATTGGATCCCTTCGCCCTATTTTGTTGTATCCTGTCAGGCTGAGCACGAAAATGACAAAGACAATCAACAGAGAGGCTGGCAAGTACCGGATTTGGCGACAAAACCCCGTTTTTGGCTCAATTTCCATACAAAACGTCGAAATTTGGGCCAAATGTGGCCAAATTCGAGGCTTTCACCAACTCCCATTGGATCCCTTGGCCCTATTTTGTTGTATCCTGTCAGGCTGAGCAAAAAAATGCCCAAGGGCATCAAGCAATTCAGTGGTAAGTACCGATTTTTGCGACAAATGCACAGAAATGCTTAGAATTTGCTTGTAATGTCAATTCTGTGATTATTTCGTCAAATTGGAGCCTTTCACCGAGATTTCTTGGAGCCTTTGGACATATTCTGTTGTAACCTATCAGGCTGAGCACGAAAATGACAAAGACAATTAACAGAGAGGCTGGCAAGTACCGGATTTGGCGACAAAACCCCGTTTTTGGCTCAATTTCCATACAAAACGTCGAAATTTGGGCCAAATGTGGCTAAAATTCGAGGCTTTCACCGACTCCCATTAAATCCCTTGGCCCTATTTTGTTGTATCCTGTCAGGCTGAGCACGAAAATGACAAAGACAATCAACAGAGAGGCTGGCAAGTACCGGGTTTGGCGACAAAACCCCGTTTTTGGCTCAATTTCCATACAAAACGTCGAAATTTGGGCCAAATGTGGCCAAATTCGAGGCTTTCACCGACTCCCATTGGATCCCTTGGCCCTATTTTGTTGTATCCTGTCAGGCTGAGCAAAAAAATGCCCAAGGGCATCAAGCAATTCAGTGGTAAGTACCGATTTTTGCGACAAATGCACAGAAATGCTTAGAATTTGCTTGTAATGTCAATTCTGTGATTATTTCGTCAAATTGGAGCCTTTCACCGAGATTTCTTGGAGCCTTTGGACATATTCTGTTGTAACCTATCAAGCTGAGCACGAAAATGACAAAGACAATTAACAGAGAGGCTGGCAAGTACCGGATTTGGCGACAAAACCCCGTTTTTGGCTCAATTTCCATACAAAACGTCGAAATTTGGGCCAAATGTGGCCAAATTCGAGGCTTTCACCGACTCCCATTGGATCCCTTCGCCCTATTTTGTTGTATCCTGTCAGGCTGAGCACGAAAATGACAAAGACAATCAACAGAGAGGCTGGCAAGTACCGGATTTGGCGACAAAACCCCGTTTTTGGCTCAATTTCCATACAAAACGTCGAAATTTGGGCCAAATGTGGCCAAATTCGAGGCTTTCACCGACTCCCATTGGATCCCTTGGCCCTATTTTGTTGTATCCTGTCAGGCTGAGCAAAAAAATGCCCAAGGGCATCAAGCAATTCAGTGGTAAGTACCGATTTTTGCGACAAATGCACAGAAATGCTTAGAATTTGCTTGTAATGTCAATTCTGTGATTATTTCGTCAAATTGGAGCCTTTCACCGAGATTTCTTGGAGCCTTTGGACATATTCTGTTGTAACCTATCAGGCTGAGCACGAAAATGACAAAGACAATCAACAGAGAGGCTGGCAAGTACCGGATTTGGCGACAAAACCCCGTTTTTGGCTCAATTTCCATACAAAACGTCGAAATTTGGGCCAAATGTGGCCAAATTCGAGGCTTTCACCAACTCCCATTGGATCCCTTGGCCCTATTTTGTTGTATCCTGTCAGGCTGAGCACGAAAATGACAAAGACAATCAACAGAGAGGCTGGCAAGTACCGGATTTGGCGACAAAACCCCGTTTTTGGCTCAATTTCCATACAAAACGTCGAAATTTGGGCCAAATGTGGCCAAATTCGAGGCTTTCACCGACTCCCATTGGATCCCTTGGCCCTATTTTGTTGTATCCTGTCAGGCTGAGCAAAAAAATGCCCAAGGGCATCAAGCAATTCAGTGGTAAGTACCGATTTTTGCGACAAATGCACAGAAATGCTTAGAATTTGCTTGTAATGTCAATTCTGTGATTATTTCGTCAAATTGGAGCCTTTCACCGAGATTTCTTGGAGCCTTTGGACATATTCTGTTGTAACCTATCAGGCTGAGCACGAAAATGACAAAGACAATCAACAGAGAGGCTGGCAAGTACCGGATTTGGCGACAAAACCCCGTTTTTGGCTCAATTTCCATACAAAACGTCGAAATTTGGGCCAAATGTGGCCAAATTCGAGGCTTTCACCGACTCCCATTGGATCCCTTGGCCCTATTTTGTTGTATCCTGTCAGGCTGAGCACGAAAATGGCAAAGACAATCAACAGAGAGGCTGGCAAGTACCGGATTTGGCGACAAAACCCCGTTTTTGGCTCAATTTCCATACAAAACGTCGAACTTTGGGCCAAATGTGGCCAAATTCGAGGCTTTCACCAACTCCCATTGGATCCCTTGGCCCTATTTTGTTGTATCCTGTCAGGCTGAGCAAAAAAATGCCCAAGGGCATCAAGCAATTCAGTGGTAAGTACCGATTTTTGCGACAAATGCACAGAAATGCTTAGAATTTGCTTGTAATGTCAATTCTGTGATTATTTCGTCAAATTGGAGCCTTTCACCGAGATTTCTTGGAGCCTTTGGACATATTCTGTTGTAACCTATCAGGCTGAGCACGAAAATGACAAAGACAATTAACAGAGAGGCTGGCAAGTACCGGATTTGGCGACAAAACCCCGTTTTTGGCTCAATTTCCATACAAAACGTCGAAATTTGGGCCAAATGTGGCCAAATTCGAGGCTTTCACCGACTCCCATTGGATCCCTTGGCCCTATTTTGTTGTATCCTGTCAGGCTGAGCAAAAAAATGCCCAAGGGCATCAAGCAATTCAGTGGTAAGTACCGATTTTTGCGACAAATGCACAGAAATGCTTAGAATTTGCTTGTAATGTCAATTCTGTGATTATTTCGTCAAATTGGAGCCTTTCACCGAGATTTCTTGGAGCCTTTGGACATATTCTGTTGTAACCTATCAGGCTGAGCACGAAAATGACAAAGACAATCAACAGAGAGGCTGGCAAGTACCGGATTTGGCGACAAAACCCCGTTTTTGGCTCAATTTCCATACAAAACGTCGAAATTTGGGCCAAATGTGGCCAAATTCGAGGCTTTCACCGACTCCCATTGGATCCCTTGGCCCTATTTTGTTGTATCCTGTCAGGCTGAGCACGAAAATGACAAAGACAATCAACAGAGAGGCTGGCAAGTACCGGATTTGGCGACAAAACCCCGTTTTTGGCTCAATTTCCATACAAAACGTCGAAATTTGGGCCAAATGTGGCCAAATTCGAGGCTTTCACCGACTCCCATTGGATCCCTTGGCCCTATTTTGTTGTATCCTGTCAGGCTGAGCAAAAAAATGCCCAAGGGCATCAAGCAATTCAGTGGTAAGTACCGATTTTTGCGACAAATGCACAGAAATGCTTAGAATTTGCTTGTAATGTCAATTCTGTGATTATTTCGTCAAATTGGAGCCTTTCACCGAGATTTCTTGGAGCCTTTGGACATATTCTGTTGTAACCTATCAGGCTGAGCACGAAAATGACAAAGACAATTAACAGAGAGGCTGGCAAGTACCGGATTTGGCGACAAAACCCCGTTTTTGGCTCAATTTCCATACAAAACGTCGAAATTTGGGCCAAATGTGGCCAAATTCGAGGCTTTCACCGACTCCCATTGGATCCCTTGGCCCTATTTTGTTGTATCCTGTCAGGCTGAGCACGAAAATGACAAAGACAATCAACAGAGAGGCTGGCAAGTACCGGATTTGGCGACAAAACCCCGTTTTTGGCTCAATTTCCATACAAAACGTCGAAATTTGGGCCAAATGTGGCCAAATTCGAGGCTTTCACCGACTCCCATTGGATCCCTTGGCCCTATTTTGTTGTATCCTGTCAGGCTGAGCAAAAAAATGCCCAAGGGCATCAAGCAATTCAGTGGTAAGTACCGATTTTTGCGACAAATGCACAGAAATGCTTAGAATTTGCTTGTAATGTCAATTCTGTGATTATTTCGTCAAATTGGAGCCTTTCACCGAGATTTCTTGGAGCCTTTGGACATATTCTGTTGTAACCTATCAGGCTGAGCACGAAAATGACAAAGACAATTAACAGAGAGGCTGGCAAGTACCGGATTTGGCGACAAAACCCCGTTTTTGGCTCAATTTCCATACAAAACGTCGAAATTTGGGCCAAATGTGGCTAAAATTCGAGGCTTTCACCGACTCCCATTAAATCCCTTGGCCCTATTTTGTTGTATCCTGTCAGGCTGAGCACGAAAATGACAAAGACAATCAACAGAGAGGCTGGCAAGTACCGGGTTTGGCGACAAAACCCCGTTTTTGGCTCAATTTCCATACAAAACGTCGAAATTTGGGCCAAATGTGGCCAAATTCGAGGCTTTCACCGACTCCCATTGGATCCCTTGGCCCTATTTTGTTGTATCCTGTCAGGCTGAGCAAAAAAATGCCCAAGGGCATCAAGCAATTCAGTGGTAAGTACCGATTTTTGCGACAAATGCACAGAAATGCTTAGAATTTGCTTGTAATGTCAATTCTGTGATTATTTCGTCAAATTGGAGCCTTTCACCGAGATTTCTTGGAGCCTTTGGACATATTCTGTTGTAACCTATCAGGCTGAGCACGAAAATGACAAAGACAATTAACAGAGAGGCTGGCAAGTACCGGATTTGGCGACAAAACCCCGTTTTTGGCTCAATTTCCATACAAAACGTCGAAATTTGGGCCAAATGTGGCCAAATTCGAGGCTTTCACCGACTCCCATTGGATCCCTTCGCCCTATTTTGTTGTATCCTGTCAGGCTGAGCACGAAAATGACAAAGACAATCAACAGAGAGGCTGGCAAGTACCGGATTTGGCGACAAAACCCCGTTTTTGGCTCAATTTCCATACAAAACGTCGAAATTTGGGCCAAATGTGGCCAAATTCGAGGCTTTCACCGACTCCCATTGGATCCCTTGGCCCTATTTTGTTGTATCCTGTCAGGCTGAGCAAAAAAATGCCCAAGGGCATCAAGCAATTCAGTGGTAAGTACCGATTTTTGCGACAAATGCACAGAAATGCTTAGAATTTGCTTGTAATGTCAATTCTGTGATTATTTCGTCAAATTGGAGCCTTTCACCGAGATTTCTTGGAGCCTTTGGACATATTCTGTTGTAACCTATCAGGCTGAGCACGAAAATGACAAAGACAATTAACAGAGAGGCTGGCAAGTACCGGATTTGGCGACAAAACCCCGTTTTTGGCTCAATTTCCATACAAAACGTCGAAATTTGGGCCAAATGTGGCCAAATTCGAGGCTTTCACCGACTCCCATTGGATCCCTTGGCCCTATTTTGTTGTATCCTGTCAGGCTGAGCACGAAAATGACAAAGACAATCAACAGAGAGGCTGGCAAGTACCGGATTTGGCGACAAAACCCCGTTTTTGGCTCAATTTCCATACAAAACGTCGAAATTTGGGCCAAATGTGGCCAAATTCGAGGCTTTCACCGACTCCCATTGGATCCCTTGGCCCTATTTTGTTGTATCCTGTCAGGCTGAGCAAAAAAATGCCCAAGGGCATCAAGCAATTCAGTGGTAAGTACCGATTTTTGCGACAAATGCACAGAAATGCTTAGAATTTGCTTGTAATGTCAATTCTGTGATTATTTCGTCAAATTGGAGCCTTTCACCGAGATTTCTTGGAGCCTTTGGACATATTCTGTTGTAACCTATCAGGCTGAGCACGAAAATGACAAAGACAATCAACAGAGAGGCTGGCAAGTACCGGATTTGGCGACAAAACCCCGTTTTTGGCTCAATTTCCATACAAAACGTCGAAATTTGGGCCAAATGTGGCCAAATTCGAGGCTTTCACCGACTCCCATTGGATCCCTTGGCCCTATTTTGTTGTATCCTGTCAGGCTGAGCACGAAAATGACAAAGACAATCAACAGAGAGGCTGGCAAGTACCGGATTTGGCGACAAAACCCCGTTTTTGGCTCAATTTCCATACAAAACGTCGAAATTTGGGCCAAATGTGGCCAAATTCGAGGCTTTCACCGACTCCCATTGGATCCCTTGGCCCTATTTTGTTGTATCCTGTCAGGCTGAGCAAAAAAATGCCCAAGGGCATCAAGCAATTCAGTGGTAAGTACCGATTTTTGCGACAAATGCACAGAAATGCTTAGAATTTGCTTGTAATGTCAATTCTGTGATTATTTCGTCAAATTGGAGCCTTTCACCGAGATTTCTTGGAGCCTTTGGACATATTCTGTTGTAACCTATCAGGCTGAGCACGAAAATGACAAAGACAATTAACAGAGAGGCTGGCAAGTACCGGATTTGGCGACAAAACCCCGTTTTTGGCTCAATTTCCATACAAAACGTCGAAATTTGGGCCAAATGTGGCCAAATTCGAGGCTTTCACCGACTCCCATTGGATCCCTTGGCCCTATTTTGTTGTATCCTGTCAGGCTGAGCACGAAAATGACAAAGACAATCAACAGAGAGGCTGGCAAGTACCGGATTTGGCGACAAAACCCCGTTTTTGGCTCAATTTCCATACAAAACGTCGAAATTTGGGCCAAATGTGGCCAAATTCGAGGCTTTCACCGACTCCCATTGGATCCCTTGGCCCTATTTTGTTGTATCCTGTCAGGCTGAGCAAAAAAATGCCCAAGGGCATCAAGCAATTCAGTGGTAAGTACCGATTTTTGCGACAAATGCACAGAAATGCTTAGAATTTGCTTGTAATGTCAATTCTGTGATTATTTCGTCAAATTGGAGCCTTTCACCGAGATTTCTTGGAGCCTTTGGACATATTCTGTTGTAACCTATCAGGCTGAGCACGAAAATGACAAAGACAATTAACAGAGAGGCTGGCAAGTACCGGATTTGGCGACAAAACCCCGTTTTTGGCTCAATTTCCATACAAAACGTCGAAATTTGGGCCAAATGTGGCTAAAATTCGAGGCTTTCACCGACTCCCATTAAATCCCTTGGCCCTATTTTGTTGTATCCTGTCAGGCTGAGCACGAAAATGACAAAGACAATCAACAGAGAGGCTGGCAAGTACCGGGTTTGGCGACAAAACCCCGTTTTTGGCTCAATTTCCATACAAAACGTCGAAATTTGGGCCAAATGTGGCCAAATTCGAGGCTTTCACCGACTCCCATTGGATCCCTTGGCCCTATTTTGTTGTATCCTGTCAGGCTGAGCAAAAAAATGCCCAAGGGCATCAAGCAATTCAGTGGTAAGTACCGATTTTTGCGACAAATGCACAGAAATGCTTAGAATTTGCTTGTAATGTCAATTCTGTGATTATTTCGTCAAATTGGAGCCTTTCACCGAGATTTCTTGGAGCCTTTGGACATATTCTGTTGTAACCTATCAGGCTGAGCACGAAAATGACAAAGACAATCAACAGAGAGGCTGGCAAGTACCGGATTTGGCGACAAAACCCCGTTTTTGGCTCAATTTCCATACAAAACGTCGAAATTTGGGCCAAATGTGGCCAAATTCGAGGCTTTCACCGACTCCCATTGGATCCCTTGGCCCTATTTTGTTGTATCCTGTCAGGCTGAGCACGAAAATGACAAAGACAATCAACAGAGAGGCTGGCAAGTACCGGATTTGGCGACAAAACCCCGTTTTTGGCTCAATTTCCATACAAAACGTCGAAATTTGGGCCAAATGTGGCCAAATTCGAGGCTTTCACCGACTCCCATTGGATCCCTTGGCCCTATTTTGTTGTATCCTGTCAGGCTGAGCAAAAAAATGCCCAAGGGCATCAAGCAATTCAGTGGTAAGTACCGATTTTTGCGACAAATGCACAGAAATGCTTAGAATTTGCTTGTAATGTCAATTCTGTGATTATTTCGTCAAATTGGAGCCTTTCACCGAGATTTCTTGGAGCCTTTGGACATATTCTGTTGTAACCTATCAGGCTGAGCACGAAAATGACAAAGACAATCAACAGAGAGGCTGGCAAGTACCGGATTTGGCGACAAAACCCCGTTTTTGGCTCAATTTCCATACAAAACGTCGAAATTTGGGCCAAATGTGGCCAAATTCGAGGCTTTCACCGACTCCCATTGGATCCCTTGGCCCTATTTTGTTGTATCCTGTCAGGCTGAGCACGAAAATGACAAAGACAATCAACAGAGAGGCTGGCAAGTACCGGATTTGGCGACAAAACCCCGTTTTTGGCTCAATTTCCATACAAAACGTCGAAATTTGGGCCAAATGTGGCCAAATTCGAGGCTTTCACCGACTCCCATTGGATCCCTTGGCCCTATTTTGTTGTATCCTGTCAGGCTGAGCAAAAAAATGCCCAAGGGCATCAAGCAATTCAGTGGTAAGTACCGATTTTTGCGACAAATGCACAGAAATGCTTAGAATTTGCTTGTAATGTCAATTCTGTGATTATTTCGTCAAATTGGAGCCTTTCACCGAGATTTCTTGGAGCCTTTGGACATATTCTGTTGTAACCTATCAGGCTGAGCACGAAAATGACAAAGACAATTAACAGAGAGGCTGGCAAGTACCGGATTTGGCGACAAAACCCCGTTTTTGGCTCAATTTCCATACAAAACGTCGAAATTTGGGCCAAATGTGGCCAAATTCGAGGCTTTCACCGACTCCCATTGGATCCCTTCGCCCTATTTTGTTGTATCCTGTCAGGCTGAGCACGAAAATGACAAAGACAATCAACAGAGAGGCTGGCAAGTACCGGATTTGGCGACAAAACCCCGTTTTTGGCTCAATTTCCATACAAAACGTCGAAATTTGGGCCAAATGTGGCCAAATTCGAGGCTTTCACCGACTCCCATTGGATCCCTTGGCCCTATTTTGTTGTATCCTGTCAGGCTGAGCACGAAAATGACAAAGACAATCAACAGAGAGGCTGGCAAGTACCGGATTTGGCGACAAAACCCCGTTTTTGGCTCAATTTCCATACAAAACGTCGAAATTTGGGCCAAATGTGGCCAAATTCGAGGCTTTCACCGACTCCCATTGGATCCCTTGGCCCTATTTTGTTGTATCCTGTCAGGCTGAGCAAAAAAATGCCCAAGGGCATCAAGCAATTCAGTGGTAAGTACCGATTTTTGCGACAAATGCACAGAAATGCTTAGAATTTGCTTGTAATGTCAATTCTGTGATTATTTCGTCAAATTGGAGCCTTTCACCGAGATTTCTTGGAGCCTTTGGACATATTCTGTTGTAACCTATCAGGCTGAGCACGAAAATGACAAAGACAATCAACAGAGAGGCTGGCAAGTACCGGATTTGGCGACAAAACCCCGTTTTTGGCTCAATTTCCATACAAAACGTCGAAATTTGGGCCAAATGTGGCCAAATTCGAGGCTTTCACCGACTCCCATTGGATCCCTTGGCCCTATTTTGTTGTATCCTGTCAGGCTGAGCACGAAAATGACAAAGACAATCAACAGAGAGGCTGGCAAGTACCGGATTTGGCGACAAAACCCCGTTTTTGGCTCAATTTCCATACAAAACGTCGAAATTTGGGCCAAATGTGGCCAAATTCGAGGCTTTCACCGACTCCCATTGGATCCCTTGGCCCTATTTTGTTGTATCCTGTCAGGCTGAGCAAAAAAATGCCCAAGGGCATCAAGCAATTCAGTGGTAAGTACCGATTTTTGCGACAAATGCACAGAAATGCTTAGAATTTGCTTGTAATGTCAATTCTGTGATTATTTCGTCAAATTGGAGCCTTTCACCGAGATTTCTTGGAGCCTTTGGACATATTCTGTTGTAACCTATCAGGCTGAGCACGAAAATGACAAAGACAATTAACAGAGAGGCTGGCAAGTACCGGATTTGGCGACAAAACCCCGTTTTTGGCTCAATTTCCATACAAAACGTCGAAATTTGGGCCAAATGTGGCCAAATTCGAGGCTTTCACCGACTCCCATTGGATCCCTTCGCCCTATTTTGTTGTATCCTGTCAGGCTGAGCACGAAAATGACAAAGACAATCAACAGAGAGGCTGGCAAGTACCGGATTTGGCGACAAAACCCCGTTTTTGGCTCAATTTCCATACAAAACGTCGAAATTTGGGCCAAATGTGGCCAAATTCGAGGCTTTCACCGACTCCCATTGGATCCCTTGGCCCTATTTTGTTGTATCCTGTCAGGCTGAGCAAAAAAATGCCCAAGGGCATCAAGCAATTCAGTGGTAAGTACCGATTTTTGCGACAAATGCACAGAAATGCTTAGAATTTGCTTGTAATGTCAATTCTGTGATTATTTCGTCAAATTGGAGCCTTTCACCGAGATTTCTTGGAGCCTTTGGACATATTCTGTTGTAACCTATCAGGCTGAGCACGAAAATGACAAAGACAATTAACAGAGAGGCTGGCAAGTACCGGATTTGGCGACAAAACCCCGTTTTTGGCTCAATTTCCATACAAAACGTCGAAATTTGGGCCAAATGTGGCTAAAATTCGAGGCTTTCACCGACTCCCATTAAATCCCTTGGCCCTATTTTGTTGTATCCTGTCAGGCTGAGCACGAAAATGACAAAGACAATCAACAGAGAGGCTGGCAAGTACCGGGTTTGGCGACAAAACCCCGTTTTTGGCTCAATTTCCATACAAAACGTCGAAATTTGGGCCAAATGTGGCCAAATTCGAGGCTTTCACCGACTCCCATTGGATCCCTTGGCCCTATTTTGTTGTATCCTGTCAGGCTGAGCAAAAAAATGCCCAAGGGCATCAAGCAATTCAGTGGTAAGTACCGATTTTTGCGACAAATGCACAGAAATGCTTAGAATTTGCTTGTAATGTCAATTCTGTGATTATTTCGTCAAATTGGAGCCTTTCACCGAGATTTCTTGGAGCCTTTGGACATATTCTGTTGTAACCTATCAGGCAGAGCACGAAAATGACAAAGACAATTAACAGAGAGGCTGGCAAGTACCGGATTTGGCGACAAAACCCCGTTTTTGGCTCAATTTCCATACAAAACGTCGAAATTTGGGCCAAATGTGGCCAAATTCGAGGCTTTCACCGACTCCCATTGGATCCCTTGGCCCTATTTTGTTGTATCCTGTCAGGCTGAGCACGAAAATGACAAAGACAATCAACAGAGAGGCTGGCAAGTACCGGATTTGGCGACAAAACCCCGTTTTTGGCTCAATTTCCATACAAAACGTCGAAATTTGGGCCAAATGTGGCCAAATTCGAGGCTTTCACCGACTCCCATTGGATCCCTTGGCCCTATTTTGTTGTATCCTGTCAGGCTGAGCAAAAAAATGCCCAAGGGCATCAAGCAATTCAGTGGTAAGTACCGATTTTTGCGACAAATGCACAGAAATGCTTAGAATTTGCTTGTAATGTCAATTCTGTGATTATTTCGTCAAATTGGAGCCTTTCACCGAGATTTCTTGGAGCCTTTGGACATATTCTGTTGTAACCTATCAGGCTGAGCACGAAAATGACAAAGACAATCAACAGAGAGGCTGGCAAGTACCGGATTTGGCGACAAAACCCCGTTTTTGGCTCAATTTCCATACAAAACGTCGAAATTTGGGCCAAATGTGGCCAAATTCGAGGCTTTCACCGACTCCCATTGGATCCCTTGGCCCTATTTTGTTGTATCCTGTCAGGCTGAGCACGAAAATGACAAAGACAATCAACAGAGAGGCTGGCAAGTACCGGATTTGGCGACAAAACCCCGTTTTTGGCTCAATTTCCATACAAAACGTCGAAATTTGGGCCAAATGTGGCCAAATTCGAGGCTTTCACCGACTCCCATTGGATCCCTTGGCCCTATTTTGTTGTATCCTGTCAGGCTGAGCAAAAAAATGCCCAAGGGCATCAAGCAATTCAGTGGTAAGTACCGATTTTTGCGACAAATGCACAGAAATGCTTAGAATTTGCTTGTAATGTCAATTCTGTGATTATTTCGTCAAATTGGAGCCTTTCACCGAGATTTCTTGGAGCCTTTGGACATATTCTGTTGTAACCTATCAGGCTGAGCACGAAAATGACAAAGACAATTAACAGAGAGGCTGGCAAGTACCGGATTTGGCGACAAAACCCCGTTTTTGGCTCAATTTCCATACAAAACGTCGAAATTTGGGCCAAATGTGGCCAAATTCGAGGCTTTCACCGACTCCCATTGGATCCCTTGGCCCTATTTTGTTGTATCCTGTCAGGCTGAGCACGAAAATGACAAAGACAATCAACAGAGAGGCTGGCAAGTACCGGATTTGGCGACAAAACCCCGTTTTTGGCTCAATTTCCATACAAAACGTCGAAATTTGGGCCAAATGTGGCCAAATTCGAGGCTTTCACCGACTCCCATTGGATCCCTTGGCCCTATTTTGTTGTATCCTGTCAGGCTGAGCAAAAAAATGCCCAAGGGCATCAAGCAATTCAGTGGTAAGTACCGATTTTTGCGACAAATGCACAGAAATGCTTAGAATTTGCTTGTAATGTCAATTCTGTGATTATTTCGTCAAATTGGAGCCTTTCACCGAGATTTCTTGGAGCCTTTGGACATATTCTGTTGTAACCTATCAGGCTGAGCACGAAAATGACAAAGACAATCAACAGAGAGGCTGGCAAGTACCGGATTTGGCGACAAAACCCCGTTTTTGGCTCAATTTCCATACAAAACGTCGAAATTTGGGCCAAATGTGGCCAAATTCGAGGCTTTCACCGACTCCCATTGGATCCCTTGGCCCTATTTTGTTGTATCCTGTCAGGCTGAGCACGAAAATGACAAAGACAATCAACAGAGAGGCTGGCAAGTACCGGATTTGGCGACAAAACCCCGTTTTTGGCTCAATTTCCATACAAAACGTCGAAATTTGGGCCAAATGTGGCCAAATTCGAGGCTTTCACCGACTCCCATTGGATCCCTTGGCCCTATTTTGTTGTATCCTGTCAGGCTGAGCAAAAAAATGCCCAAGGGCATCAAGCAATTCAGTGGTAAGTACCGATTTTTGCGACAAATGCACAGAAATGCTTAGAATTTGCTTGTAATGTCAATTCTGTGATTATTTCGTCAAATTGGAGCCTTTCACCGAGATTTCTTGGAGCCTTTGGACATATTCTGTTGTAACCTATCAGGCTGAGCACGAAAATGACAAAGACAATTAACAGAGAGGCTGGCAAGTACCGGATTTGGCGACAAAACCCCGTTTTTGGCTCAATTTCCATACAAAACGTCGAAATTTGGGCCAAATGTGGCCAAATTCGAGGCTTTCACCGACTCCCATTGGATCCCTTGGCCCTATTTTGTTGTATCCTGTCAGGCTGAGCACGAAAATGACAAAGACAATCAACAGAGAGGCTGGCAAGTACCGGATTTGGCGACAAAACCCCGTTTTTGGCTCAATTTCCATACAAAACGTCGAAATTTGGGCCAAATGTGGCCAAATTCGAGGCTTTCACCGACTCCCATTGGATCCCTTGGCCCTATTTTGTTGTATCCTGTCAGGCTGAGCAAAAAAATGCCCAAGGGCATCAAGCAATTCAGTGGTAAGTACCGATTTTTGCGACAAATGCACAGAAATGCTTAGAATTTGCTTGTAATGTCAATTCTGTGATTATTTCGTCAAATTGGAGCCTTTCACCGAGATTTCTTGGAGCCTTTGGACATATTCTGTTGTAACCTATCAGGCTGAGCACGAAAATGACAAAGACAATCAACAGAGAGGCTGGCAAGTACCGGATTTGGCGACAAAACCCCGTTTTTGGCTCAATTTCCATACAAAACGTCGAAATTTGGGCCAAATGTGGCCAAATTCGAGGCTTTCACCGACTCCCATTGGATCCCTTGGCCCTATTTTGTTGTATCCTGTCAGGCTGAGCACGAAAATGACAAAGACAATCAACAGAGAGGCTGGCAAGTACCGGATTTGGCGACAAAACCCCGTTTTTGGCTCAATTTCCATACAAAACGTCGAAATTTGGGCCAAATGTGGCCAAATTCGAGGCTTTCACCGACTCCCATTGGATCCCTTGGCCCTATTTTGTTGTATCCTGTCAGGCTGAGCAAAAAAATGCCCAAGGGCATCAAGCAATTCAGTGGTAAGTACCGATTTTTGCGACAAATGCACAGAAATGCTTAGAATTTGCTTGTAATGTCAATTCTGTGATTATTTCGTCAAATTGGAGCCTTTCACCGAGATTTCTTGGAGCCTTTGGACATATTCTGTTGTAACCTATCAGGCTGAGCACGAAAATGACAAAGACAATTAACAGAGAGGCTGGCAAGTACCGGATTTGGCGACAAAACCCCGTTTTTGGCTCAATTTCCATACAAAACGTCGAAATTTGGGCCAAATGTGGCCAAATTCGAGGCTTTCACCGACTCCCATTGGATCCCTTCGCCCTATTTTGTTGTATCCTGTCAGGCTGAGCACGAAAATGACAAAGACAATCAACAGAGAGGCTGGCAAGTACCGGATTTGGCGACAAAACCCCGTTTTTGGCTCAATTTCCATACAAAACGTCGAAATTTGGGCCAAATGTGGCCAAATTCGAGGCTTTCACCGACTCCCATTGGATCCCTTGGCCCTATTTTGTTGTATCCTGTCAGGCTGAGCAAAAAAATGCCCAAGGGCATCAAGCAATTCAGTGGTAAGTACCGATTTTTGCGACAAATGCACAGAAATGCTTAGAATTTGCTTGTAATGTCAATTCTGTGATTATTTCGTCAAATTGGAGCCTTTCACCGAGATTTCTTGGAGCCTTTGGACATATTCTGTTGTAACCTATCAGGCTGAGCACGAAAATGACAAAGACAATTAACAGAGAGGCTGGCAAGTACCGGATTTGGCGACAAAACCCCGTTTTTGGCTCAATTTCCATACAAAACGTCGAAATTTGGGCCAAATGTGGCTAAAATTCGAGGCTTTCACCGACTCCCATTAAATCCCTTGGCCCTATTTTGTTGTATCCTGTCAGGCTGAGCACGAAAATGACAAAGACAATCAACAGAGAGGCTGGCAAGTACCGGGTTTGGCGACAAAACCCCGTTTTTGGCTCAATTTCCATACAAAACGTCGAAATTTGGGCCAAATGTGGCCAAATTCGAGGCTTTCACCGACTCCCATTGGATCCCTTGGCCCTATTTTGTTGTATCCTGTCAGGCTGAGCAAAAAAATGCCCAAGGGCATCAAGCAATTCAGTGGTAAGTACCGATTTTTGCGACAAATGCACAGAAATGCTTAGAATTTGCTTGTAATGTCAATTCTGTGATTATTTCGTCAAATTGGAGCCTTTCACCGAGATTTCTTGGAGCCTTTGGACATATTCTGTTGTAACCTATCAGGCTGAGCACGAAAATGACAAAGACAATTAACAGAGAGGCTGGCAAGTACCGGATTTGGCGACAAAACCCCGTTTTTGGCTCAATTTCCATACAAAACGTCGAAATTTGGGCCAAATGTGGCCAAATTCGAGGCTTTCACCGACTCCCATTGGATCCCTTCGCCCTATTTTGTTGTATCCTGTCAGGCTGAGCACGAAAATGACAAAGACAATCAACAGAGAGGCTGGCAAGTACCGGATTTGGCGACAAAACCCCGTTTTTGGCTCAATTTCCATACAAAACGTCGAAATTTGGGCCAAATGTGGCCAAATTCGAGGCTTTCACCGACTCCCATTGGATCCCTTGGCCCTATTTTGTTGTATCCTGTCAGGCTGAGCAAAAAAATGCCCAAGGGCATCAAGCAATTCAGTGGTAAGTACCGATTTTTGCGACAAATGCACAGAAATGCTTAGAATTTGCTTGTAATGTCAATTCTGTGATTATTTCGTCAAATTGGAGCCTTTCACCGAGATTTCTTGGAGCCTTTGGACATATTCTGTTGTAACCTATCAGGCTGAGCACGAAAATGACAAAGACAATCAACAGAGAGGCTGGCAAGTACCGGATTTGGCGACAAAACCCCGTTTTTGGCTCAATTTCCATACAAAACGTCGAAATTTGGGCCAAATGTGGCCAAATTCGAGGCTTTCACCAACTCCCATTGGATCCCTTGGCCCTATTTTGTTGTATCCTGTCAGGCTGAGCACGAAAATGACAAAGACAATCAACAGAGAGGCTGGCAAGTACCGGATTTGGCGACAAAACCCCGTTTTTGGCTCAATTTCCATACAAAACGTCGAAATTTGGGCCAAATGTGGCCAAATTCGAGGCTTTCACCGACTCCCATTGGATCCCTTGGCCCTATTTTGTTGTATCCTGTCAGGCTGAGCAAAAAAATGCCCAAGGGCATCAAGCAATTCAGTGGTAAGTACCGATTTTTGCGACAAATGCACAGAAATGCTTAGAATTTGCTTGTAATGTCAATTCTGTGATTATTTCGTCAAATTGGAGCCTTTCACCGAGATTTCTTGGAGCCTTTGGACATATTCTGTTGTAACCTATCAGGCTGAGCACGAAAATGACAAAGACAATCAACAGAGAGGCTGGCAAGTACCGGATTTGGCGACAAAACCCCGTTTTTGGCTCAATTTCCATACAAAACGTCGAAATTTGGGCCAAATGTGGCCAAATTCGAGGCTTTCACCGACTCCCATTGGATCCCTTGGCCCTATTTTGTTGTATCCTGTCAGGCTGAGCACGAAAATGGCAAAGACAATCAACAGAGAGGCTGGCAAGTACCGGATTTGGCGACAAAACCCCGTTTTTGGCTCAATTTCCATACAAAACGTCGAACTTTGGGCCAAATGTGGCCAAATTCGAGGCTTTCACCAACTCCCATTGGATCCCTTGGCCCTATTTTGTTGTATCCTGTCAGGCTGAGCAAAAAAATGCCCAAGGGCATCAAGCAATTCAGTGGTAAGTACCGATTTTTGCGACAAATGCACAGAAATGCTTAGAATTTGCTTGTAATGTCAATTCTGTGATTATTTCGTCAAATTGGAGCCTTTCACCGAGATTTCTTGGAGCCTTTGGACATATTCTGTTGTAACCTATCAGGCTGAGCACGAAAATGACAAAGACAATTAACAGAGAGGCTGGCAAGTACCGGATTTGGCGACAAAACCCCGTTTTTGGCTCAATTTCCATACAAAACGTCGAAATTTGGGCCAAATGTGGCCAAATTCGAGGCTTTCACCGACTCCCATTGGATCCCTTCGCCCTATTTTGTTGTATCCTGTCAGGCTGAGCACGAAAATGACAAAGACAATCAACAGAGAGGCTGGCAAGTACCGGATTTGGCGACAAAACCCCGTTTTTGGCTCAATTTCCATACAAAACGTCGAAATTTGGGCCAAATGTGGCCAAATTCGAGGCTTTCACCGACTCCCATTGGATCCCTTGGCCCTATTTTGTTGTATCCTGTCAGGCTGAGCAAAAAAATGCCCAAGGGCATCAAGCAATTCAGTGGTAAGTACCGATTTTTGCGACAAATGCACAGAAATGCTTAGAATTTGCTTGTAATGTCAATTCTGTGATTATTTCGTCAAATTGGAGCCTTTCACCGAGATTTCTTGGAGCCTTTGGACATATTCTGTTGTAACCTATCAGGCTGAGCACGAAAATGACAAAGACAATTAACAGAGAGGCTGGCAAGTACCGGATTTGGCGACAAAACCCCGTTTTTGGCTCAATTTCCATACAAAACGTCGAAATTTGGGCCAAATGTGGCCAAATTCGAGGCTTTCACCGACTCCCATTGGATCCCTTGGCCCTATTTTGTTGTATCCTGTCAGGCTGAGCACGAAAATGACAAAGACAATCAACAGAGAGGCTGGCAAGTACCGGATTTGGCGACAAAACCCCGTTTTTGGCTCAATTTCCATACAAAACGTCGAAATTTGGGCCAAATGTGGCCAAATTCGAGGCTTTCACCGACTCCCATTGGATCCCTTGGCCCTATTTTGTTGTATCCTGTCAGGCTGAGCAAAAAAATGCCCAAGGGCATCAAGCAATTCAGTGGTAAGTACCGATTTTTGCGACAAATGCACAGAAATGCTTAGAATTTGCTTGTAATGTCAATTCTGTGATTATTTCGTCAAATTGGAGCCTTTCACCGAGATTTCTTGGAGCCTTTGGACATATTCTGTTGTAACCTATCAGGCTGAGCACGAAAATGACAAAGACAATCAACAGAGAGGCTGGCAAGTACCGGATTTGGCGACAAAACCCCGTTTTTGGCTCAATTTCCATACAAAACGTCGAAATTTGGGCCAAATGTGGCCAAATTCGAGGCTTTCACCGACTCCCATTGGATCCCTTGGCCCTATTTTGTTGTATCCTGTCAGGCTGAGCACGAAAATGACAAAGACAATCAACAGAGAGGCTGGCAAGTACCGGATTTGGCGACAAAACCCCGTTTTTGGCTCAATTTCCATACAAAACGTCGAAATTTGGGCCAAATGTGGCCAAATTCGAGGCTTTCACCGACTCCCATTGGATCCCTTGGCCCTATTTTGTTGTATCCTGTCAGGCTGAGCAAAAAAATGCCCAAGGGCATCAAGCAATTCAGTGGTAAGTACCGATTTTTGCGACAAATGCACAGAAATGCTTAGAATTTGCTTGTAATGTCAATTCTGTGATTATTTCGTCAAATTGGAGCCTTTCACCGAGATTTCTTGGAGCCTTTGGACATATTCTGTTGTAACCTATCAGGCTGAGCACGAAAATGACAAAGACAATTAACAGAGAGGCTGGCAAGTACCGGATTTGGCGACAAAACCCCGTTTTTGGCTCAATTTCCATACAAAACGTCGAAATTTGGGCCAAATGTGGCCAAATTCGAGGCTTTCACCGACTCCCATTGGATCCCTTGGCCCTATTTTGTTGTATCCTGTCAGGCTGAGCACGAAAATGACAAAGACAATCAACAGAGAGGCTGGCAAGTACCGGATTTGGCGACAAAACCCCGTTTTTGGCTCAATTTCCATACAAAACGTCGAAATTTGGGCCAAATGTGGCCAAATTCGAGGCTTTCACCGACTCCCATTGGATCCCTTGGCCCTATTTTGTTGTATCCTGTCAGGCTGAGCAAAAAAATGCCCAAGGGCATCAAGCAATTCAGTGGTAAGTACCGATTTTTGCGACAAATGCACAGAAATGCTTAGAATTTGCTTGTAATGTCAATTCTGTGATTATTTCGTCAAATTGGAGCCTTTCACCGAGATTTCTTGGAGCCTTTGGACATATTCTGTTGTAACCTATCAGGCTGAGCACGAAAATGACAAAGACAATCAACAGAGAGGCTGGCAAGTACCGGATTTGGCGACAAAACCCCGTTTTTGGCTCAATTTCCATACAAAACGTCGAAATTTGGGCCAAATGTGGCCAAATTCGAGGCTTTCACCGACTCCCATTGGATCCCTTGGCCCTATTTTGTTGTATCCTGTCAGGCTGAGCACGAAAATGACAAAGACAATCAACAGAGAGGCTGGCAAGTACCGGATTTGGCGACAAAACCCCGTTTTTGGCTCAATTTCCATACAAAACGTCGAAATTTGGGCCAAATGTGGCCAAATTCGAGGCTTTCACCGACTCCCATTGGATCCCTTGGCCCTATTTTGTTGTATCCTGTCAGGCTGAGCAAAAAAATGCCCAAGGGCATCAAGCAATTCAGTGGTAAGTACCGATTTTTGCGACAAATGCACAGAAATGCTTAGAATTTGCTTGTAATGTCAATTCTGTGATTATTTCGTCAAATTGGAGCCTTTCACCGAGATTTCTTGGAGCCTTTGGACATATTCTGTTGTAACCTATCAGGCTGAGCACGAAAATGACAAAGACAATTAACAGAGAGGCTGGCAAGTACCGGATTTGGCGACAAAACCCCGTTTTTGGCTCAATTTCCATACAAAACGTCGAAATTTGGGCCAAATGTGGCCAAATTCGAGGCTTTCACCGACTCCCATTGGATCCCTTGGCCCTATTTTGTTGTATCCTGTCAGGCTGAGCACGAAAATGACAAAGACAATCAACAGAGAGGCTGGCAAGTACCGGATTTGGCGACAAAACCCCGTTTTTGGCTCAATTTCCATACAAAACGTCGAAATTTGGGCCAAATGTGGCCAAATTCGAGGCTTTCACCGACTCCCATTGGATCCCTTGGCCCTATTTTGTTGTATCCTGTCAGGCTGAGCAAAAAAATGCCCAAGGGCATCAAGCAATTCAGTGGTAAGTACCGATTTTTGCGACAAATGCACAGAAATGCTTAGAATTTGCTTGTAATGTCAATTCTGTGATTATTTCGTCAAATTGGAGCCTTTCACCGAGATTTCTTGGAGCCTTTGGACATATTCTGTTGTAACCTATCAGGCTGAGCACGAAAATGACAAAGACAATTAACAGAGAGGCTGGCAAGTACCGGATTTGGCGACAAAACCCCGTTTTTGGCTCAATTTCCATACAAAACGTCGAAATTTGGGCCAAATGTGGCCAAATTCGAGGCTTTCACCGACTCCCATTGGATCCCTTCGCCCTATTTTGTTGTATCCTGTCAGGCTGAGCACGAAAATGACAAAGACAATCAACAGAGAGGCTGGCAAGTACCGGATTTGGCGACAAAACCCCGTTTTTGGCTCAATTTCCATACAAAACGTCGAAATTTGGGCCAAATGTGGCCAAATTCGAGGCTTTCACCGACTCCCATTGGATCCCTTGGCCCTATTTTGTTGTATCCTGTCAGGCTGAGCAAAAAAATGCCCAAGGGCATCAAGCAATTCAGTGGTAAGTACCGATTTTTGCGACAAATGCACAGAAATGCTTAGAATTTGCTTGTAATGTCAATTCTGTGATTATTTCGTCAAATTGGAGCCTTTCACCGAGATTTCTTGGAGCCTTTGGACATATTCTGTTGTAACCTATCAGGCTGAGCACGAAAATGACAAAGACAATTAACAGAGAGGCTGGCAAGTACCGGATTTGGCGACAAAACCCCGTTTTTGGCTCAATTTCCATACAAAACGTCGAAATTTGGGCCAAATGTGGCTAAAATTCGAGGCTTTCACCGACTCCCATTAAATCCCTTGGCCCTATTTTGTTGTATCCTGTCAGGCTGAGCACGAAAATGACAAAGACAATCAACAGAGAGGCTGGCAAGTACCGGGTTTGGCGACAAAACCCCGTTTTTGGCTCAATTTCCATACAAAACGTCGAAATTTGGGCCAAATGTGGCCAAATTCGAGGCTTTCACCGACTCCCATTGGATCCCTTGGCCCTATTTTGTTGTATCCTGTCAGGCTGAGCAAAAAAATGCCCAAGGGCATCAAGCAATTCAGTGGTAAGTACCGATTTTTGCGACAAATGCACAGAAATGCTTAGAATTTGCTTGTAATGTCAATTCTGTGATTATTTCGTCAAATTGGAGCCTTTCACCGAGATTTCTTGGAGCCTTTGGACATATTCTGTTGTAACCTATCAGGCTGAGCACGAAAATGACAAAGACAATTAACAGAGAGGCTGGCAAGTACCGGATTTGGCGACAAAACCCCGTTTTTGGCTCAATTTCCATACAAAACGTCGAAATTTGGGCCAAATGTGGCCAAATTCGAGGCTTTCACCGACTCCCATTGGATCCCTTCGCCCTATTTTGTTGTATCCTGTCAGGCTGAGCACGAAAATGACAAAGACAATCAACAGAGAGGCTGGCAAGTACCGGATTTGGCGACAAAACCCCGTTTTTGGCTCAATTTCCATACAAAACGTCGAAATTTGGGCCAAATGTGGCCAAATTCGAGGCTTTCACCGACTCCCATTGGATCCCTTGGCCCTATTTTGTTGTATCCTGTCAGGCTGAGCAAAAAAATGCCCAAGGGCATCAAGCAATTCAGTGGTAAGTACCGATTTTTGCGACAAATGCACAGAAATGCTTAGAATTTGCTTGTAATGTCAATTCTGTGATTATTTCGTCAAATTGGAGCCTTTCACCGAGATTTCTTGGAGCCTTTGGACATATTCTGTTGTAACCTATCAGGCTGAGCACGAAAATGACAAAGACAATTAACAGAGAGGCTGGCAAGTACCGGATTTGGCGACAAAACCCCGTTTTTGGCTCAATTTCCATACAAAACGTCGAAATTTGGGCCAAATGTGGCCAAATTCGAGGCTTTCACCGACTCCCATTGGATCCCTTCGCCCTATTTTGTTGTATCCTGTCAGGCTGAGCACGAAAATGACAAAGACAATCAACAGAGAGGCTGGCAAGTACCGGATTTGGCGACAAAACCCCGTTTTTGGCTCAATTTCCATACAAAACGTCGAAATTTGGGCCAAATGTGGCCAAATTCGAGGCTTTCACCGACTCCCATTGGATCCCTTGGCCCTATTTTGTTGTATCCTGTCAGGCTGAGCAAAAAAATGCCCAAGGGCATCAAGCAATTCAGTGGTAAGTACCGATTTTTGCGACAAATGCACAGAAATGCTTAGAATTTGCTTGTAATGTCAATTCTGTGATTATTTCGTCAAATTGGAGCCTTTCACCGAGATTTCTTGGAGCCTTTGGACATATTCTGTTGTAACCTATCAGGCTGAGCACGAAAATGACAAAGACAATTAACAGAGAGGCTGGCAAGTACCGGATTTGGCGACAAAACCCCGTTTTTGGCTCAATTTCCATACAAAACGTCGAAATTTGGGCCAAATGTGGCTAAAATTCGAGGCTTTCACCGACTCCCATTAAATCCCTTGGCCCTATTTTGTTGTATCCTGTCAGGCTGAGCACGAAAATGACAAAGACAATCAACAGAGAGGCTGGCAAGTACCGGGTTTGGCGACAAAACCCCGTTTTTGGCTCAATTTCCATACAAAACGTCGAAATTTGGGCCAAATGTGGCCAAATTCGAGGCTTTCACCGACTCCCATTGGATCCCTTGGCCCTATTTTGTTGTATCCTGTCAGGCTGAGCAAAAAAATGCCCAAGGGCATCAAGCAATTCAGTGGTAAGTACCGATTTTTGCGACAAATGCACAGAAATGCTTAGAATTTGCTTGTAATGTCAATTCTGTGATTATTTCGTCAAATTGGAGCCTTTCACCGAGATTTCTTGGAGCCTTTGGACATATTCTGTTGTAACCTATCAGGCTGAGCACGAAAATGACAAAGACAATTAACAGAGAGGCTGGCAAGTACCGGATTTGGCGACAAAACCCCGTTTTTGGCTCAATTTCCATACAAAACGTCGAAATTTGGGCCAAATGTGGCCAAATTCGAGGCTTTCACCGACTCCCATTAAATCCCTTCGCCCTATTTTGTTGTATCCTGTCAGGCTGAGCACGAAAATGACAAAGACAATCAACAGAGAGGCTGGCAAGTACCGGATTTGGCGACAAAACCCCGTTTTTGGCTCAATTTCCATACAAAACGTCGAAATTTGGGCCAAATGTGGCCAAATTCGAGGCTTTCACCGACTCCCATTGGATCCCTTGGCCCTATTTTGTTGTATCCTGTCAAGCTGAGCAAAAAAATGCCCAAGGGCATCAAGCAATTCAGTGGTAAGTACCGATTTTTGCGACAAATGCACAGAAATGCTTAGAATTTGCTTGTAATGTCAATTCTGTGATTATTTCGTCAAATTGGAGCCTTTCACCGAGATTTCTTGGAGCCTTTGGACATATTCTGTTGTAACCTATCAGGCTGAGCACGAAAATGACAAAGACAATCAACAGAGAGGCTGGCAAGTACCGGATTTGGCGACAAAACCCCGTTTTTGGCTCAATTTCCATACAAAACGTCGAAATTTGGGCCAAATGTGGCCAAATTCGAGGCTTTCACCGACTCCCATTGGATCCCTTGGCCCTATTTTGTTGTATCCTGTCAGGCTGAGCACGAAAATGACAAAGACAATCAACAGAGAGGCTGGCAAGTACCGGATTTGGCGACAAAACCCCGTTTTTGGCTCAATTTCCATACAAAACGTCGAAATTTGGGCCAAATGTGGCCAAATTCGAGGCTTTCACCGACTCCCATTGGATCCCTTGGCCCTATTTTGTTGTATCCTGTCAGGCTGAGCAAAAAAATGCCCAAGGGCATCAAGCAATTCAGTGGTAAGTACCGATTTTTGCGACAAATGCACAGAAATGCTTAGAATTTGCTTGTAATGTCAATTCTGTGATTATTTCGTCAAATTGGAGCCTTTCACCGAGATTTCTTGGAGCCTTTGGACATATTCTGTTGTAACCTATCAGGCTGAGCACGAAAATGACAAAGACAATCAACAGAGAGGCTGGCAAGTACCGGATTTGGCGACAAAACCCCGTTTTTGGCTCAATTTCCATACAAAACGTCGAAATTTGGGCCAAATGTGGCCAAATTCGAGGCTTTCACCGACTCCCATTGGATCCCTTGGCCCTATTTTGTTGTATCCTGTCAGGCTGAGCACGAAAATGGCAAAGACAATCAACAGAGAGGCTGGCAAGTACCGGATTTGGCGACAAAACCCCGTTTTTGGCTCAATTTCCATACAAAACGTCGAACTTTGGGCCAAATGTGGCCAAATTCGAGGCTTTCACCAACTCCCATTGGATCCCTTGGCCCTATTTTGTTGTATCCTGTCAGGCTGAGCAAAAAAATGCCCAAGGGCATCAAGCAATTCAGTGGTAAGTACCGATTTTTGCGACAAATGCACAGAAATGCTTAGAATTTGCTTGTAATGTCAATTCTGTGATTATTTCGTCAAATTGGAGCCTTTCACCGAGATTTCTTGGAGCCTTTGGACATATTCTGTTGTAACCTATCAGGCTGAGCACGAAAATGACAAAGACAATTAACAGAGAGGCTGGCAAGTACCGGATTTGGCGACAAAACCCCGTTTTTGGCTCAATTTCCATACAAAACGTCGAAATTTGGGCCAAATGTGGCCAAATTCGAGGCTTTCACCGACTCCCATTGGATCCCTTGGCCCTATTTTGTTGTATCCTGTCAGGCTGAGCACGAAAATGACAAAGACAATCAACAGAGAGGCTGGCAAGTACCGGATTTGGCGACAAAACCCCGTTTTTGGCTCAATTTCCATACAAAACGTCGAAATTTGAGCCAAATGTGGCCAAATTCCAGACTTTCACCGACTCCCATTGGATCCCTTGGCCCTATTTTGTTGTATCCTGTCAGGCTGAGCAAAAAAATGCCCAAGGGCATCAAGCAATTCAGTGGTAAGTACCGATTTTTGCGACAAATGCACAGAAATGCTTAGAATTTGCTTGTAATGTCAATTCTGTGATTATTTCGTCAAATTGGAGCCTTTCACCGAGATTTCTTGGAGCCTTTGGACATATTCTGTTGTAACCTATCAGGCAGAGCACGAAAATGACAAAGACAATTAACAGAGAGGCTGGCAAGTACCGGATTTGGCGACAAAACCCCGTTTTTGGCTCAATTTCCATACAAAACGTCGAAATTTGGGCCAAATGTGGCCAAATTCGAGGCTTTCACCGACTCCCATTGGATCCCTTGGCCCTATTTTGTTGTATCCTGTCAGGCTGAGCACGAAAATGACAAAGACAATCAACAGAGAGGCTGGCAAGTACCGGATTTGGCGACAAAACCCCGTTTTTGGCTCAATTTCCATACAAAACGTCGAAATTTGGGCCAAATGTGGCCAAATTCGAGGCTTTCACCGACTCCCATTGGATCCCTTGGCCCTATTTTGTTGTATCCTGTCAGGCTGAGCAAAAAAATGCCCAAGGGCATCAAGCAATTCAGTGGTAAGTACCGATTTTTGCGACAAATGCACAGAAATGCTTAGAATTTGCTTGTAATGTCAATTCTGTGATTATTTCGTCAAATTGGAGCCTTTCACCGAGATTTCTTGGAGCCTTTGGACATATTCTGTTGTAACCTATCAGGCTGAGCACGAAAATGACAAAGACAATTAACAGAGAGGCTGGCAAGTACCGGATTTGGCGACAAAACCCCGTTTTTGGCTCAATTTCCATACAAAACGTCGAAATTTGGGCCAAATGTGGCCAAATTCGAGGCTTTCACCGACTCCCATTGGATCCCTTGGCCCTATTTTGTTGTATCCTGTCAGGCTGAGCACGAAAATGACAAAGACAATCAACAGAGAGGCTGGCAAGTACCGGATTTGGCGACAAAACCCCGTTTTTGGCTCAATTTCCATACAAAACGTCGAAATTTGGGCCAAATGTGGCCAAATTCGAGGCTTTCACCGACTCCCATTGGATCCCTTGGCCCTATTTTGTTGTATCCTGTCAGGCTGAGCAAAAAAATGCCCAAGGGCATCAAGCAATTCAGTGGTAAGTACCGATTTTTGCGACAAATGCACAGAAATGCTTAGAATTTGCTTGTAATGTCAATTCTGTGATTATTTCGTCAAATTGGAGCCTTTCACCGAGATTTCTTGGAGCCTTTGGACATATTCTGTTGTAACCTATCAGGCTGAGCACGAAAATGACAAAGACAATTAACAGAGAGGCTGGCAAGTACCGGATTTGGCGACAAAACCCCGTTTTTGGCTCAATTTCCATACAAAACGTCGAAATTTGGGCCAAATGTGGCCAAATTCGAGGCTTTCACCGACTCCCATTGGATCCCTTGGCCCTATTTTGTTGTATCCTGTCAGGCTGAGCACGAAAATGACAAAGACAATCAACAGAGAGGCTGGCAAGTACCGGATTTGGCGACAAAACCCCGTTTTTGGCTCAATTTCCATACAAAACGTCGAAATTTGGGCCAAATGTGGCCAAATTCGAGGCTTTCACCGACTCCCATTGGATCCCTTGGCCCTATTTTGTTGTATCCTGTCAGGCTGAGCAAAAAAATGCCCAAGGGCATCAAGCAATTCAGTGGTAAGTACCGATTTTTGCGACAAATGCACAGAAATGCTTAGAATTTGCTTGTAATGTCAATTCTGTGATTATTTCGTCAAATTGGAGCCTTTCACCGAGATTTCTTGGAGCCTTTGGACATATTCTGTTGTAACCTATCAGGCTGAGCACGAAAATGACAAAGACAATTAACAGAGAGGCTGGCAAGTACCGGATTTGGCGACAAAACCCCGTTTTTGGCTCAATTTCCATACAAAACGTCGAAATTTGGGCCAAATGTGGCCAAATTCGAGGCTTTCACCGACTCCCATTGGATCCCTTCGCCCTATTTTGTTGTATCCTGTCAGGCTGAGCACGAAAATGACAAAGACAATCAACAGAGAGGCTGGCAAGTACCGGATTTGGCGACAAAACCCCGTTTTTGGCTCAATTTCCATACAAAACGTCGAAATTTGGGCCAAATGTGGCCAAATTCGAGGCTTTCACCGACTCCCATTGGATCCCTTGGCCCTATTTTGTTGTATCCTGTCAGGCTGAGCAAAAAAATGCCCAAGGGCATCAAGCAATTCAGTGGTAAGTACCGATTTTTGCGACAAATGCACAGAAATGCTTAGAATTTGCTTGTAATGTCAATTCTGTGATTATTTCGTCAAATTGGAGCCTTTCACCGAGATTTCTTGGAGCCTTTGGACATATTCTGTTGTAACCTATCAGGCTGAGCACGAAAATGACAAAGACAATCAACAGAGAGGCTGGCAAGTACCGGATTTGGCGACAAAACCCCGTTTTTGGCTCAATTTCCATACAAAACGTCGAAATTTGGGCCAAATGTGGCCAAATTCGAGGCTTTCACCGACTCCCATTGGATCCCTTGGCCCTATTTTGTTGTATCCTGTCAGGCTGAGCACGAAAATGACAAAGACAATCAACAGAGAGGCTGGCAAGTACCGGATTTGGCGACAAAACCCCGTTTTTGGCTCAATTTCCATACAAAACGTCGAAATTTGGGCCAAATGTGGCCAAATTCGAGGCTTTCACCGACTCCCATTGGATCCCTTGGCCCTATTTTGTTGTATCCTGTCAGGCTGAGCAAAAAAATGCCCAAGGGCATCAAGCAATTCAGTGGTAAGTACCGATTTTTGCGACAAATGCACAGAAATGCTTAGAATTTGCTTGTAATGTCAATTCTGTGATTATTTCGTCAAATTGGAGCCTTTCACCGAGATTTCTTGGAGCCTTTGGACATATTCTGTTGTAACCTATCAGACTGAGCACGAAAATGACAAAGACAATCAACAGAGAGGCTGGCAAGTACCGGATTTGGCGACAAAACCCCGTTTTTGGCTCAATTTCCATACAAAACGTCGAAATTTGGGCCAAATGTGGCTAAAATTCGAGGCTTTCACCGACTCCCATTAAATCCCTTGGCCCTATTTTGTTGTATCCTGTCAGGCTGAGCACGAAAATGACAAAGACAATCAACAGAGAGGCTGGCAAGTACCGGATTTGGCGACAAAACCCCGTTTTTGGCTCAATTTCCATACAAAACGTCGAAATTTGGGCCAAATGTGGCCAAATTCGAGGCTTTCACCGACTCCCATTGGATCCCTTGGCCCTATTTTGTTGTATCCTGTCAGGCTGAGCAAAAAAATGCCCAAGGGCATCAAGCAATTCAGTGGTAAGTACCGATTTTTGCGACAAATGCACAGAAATGCTTAGAATTTGCTTGTAATGTCAATTCTGTGATTATTTCGTCAAATTGGAGCCTTTCACCGAGATTTCTTGGAGCCTTTGGACATATTCTGTTGTAACCTATCAGGCTGAGCACGAAAATGACAAAGACAATTAACAGAGAGGCTGGCAAGTACCGGATTTGGCGACAAAACCCCGTTTTTGGCTCAATTTCCATACAAAACGTCGAAATTTGGGCCAAATGTGGCCAAATTCGAGGCTTTCACCGACTCCCATTGGATCCCTTGGCCCTATTTTGTTGTATCCTGTCAGGCTGAGCACGAAAATGACAAAGACAATCAACAGAGAGGCTGGCAAGTACCGGATTTGGCGACAAAACCCCGTTTTTGGCTCAATTTCCATACAAAACGTCGAAATTTGGGCCAAATGTGGCCAAATTCGAGGCTTTCACCGACTCCCATTGGATCCCTTGGCCCTATTTTGTTGTATCCTGTCAGGCTGAGCAAAAAAATGCCCAAGGGCATCAAGCAATTCAGTGGTAAGTACCGATTTTTGCGACAAATGCACAGAAATGCTTAGAATTTGCTTGTAATGTCAATTCTGTGATTATTTCGTCAAATTGGAGCCTTTCACCGAGATTTCTTGGAGCCTTTGGACATATTCTGTTGTAACCTATCAGGCTGAGCACGAAAATGACAAAGACAATTAACAGAGAGGCTGGCAAGTACCGGATTTGGCGACAAAACCCCGTTTTTGGCTCAATTTCCATACAAAACGTCGAAATTTGGGCCAAATGTGGCCAAATTCGAGGCTTTCACCGACTCCCATTGGATCCCTTGGCCCTATTTTGTTGTATCCTGTCAGGCTGAGCACGAAAATGACAAAGACAATCAACAGAGAGGCTGGCAAGTACCGGATTTGGCGACAAAACCCCGTTTTTGGCTCAATTTCCATACAAAACGTCGAAATTTGGGCCAAATGTGGCCAAATTCGAGGCTTTCACCGACTCCCATTGGATCCCTTGGCCCTATTTTGTTGTATCCTGTCAGGCTGAGCAAAAAAATGCCCAAGGGCATCAAGCAATTCAGTGGTAAGTACCGATTTTTGCGACAAATGCACAGAAATGCTTAGAATTTGCTTGTAATGTCAATTCTGTGATTATTTCGTCAAATTGGAGCCTTTCACCGAGATTTCTTGGAGCCTTTGGACATATTCTGTTGTAACCTATCAGGCTGAGCACGAAAATGACAAAGACAATTAACAGAGAGGCTGGCAAGTACCGGATTTGGCGACAAAACCCCGTTTTTGGCTCAATTTCCATACAAAACGTCGAAATTTGGGCCAAATGTGGCCAAATTCGAGGCTTTCACCGACTCCCATTGGATCCCTTCGCCCTATTTTGTTGTATCCTGTCAGGCTGAGCACGAAAATGACAAAGACAATCAACAGAGAGGCTGGCAAGTACCGGATTTGGCGACAAAACCCCGTTTTTGGCTCAATTTCCATACAAAACGTCGAAATTTGGGCCAAATGTGGCCAAATTCGAGGCTTTCACCGACTCCCATTGGATCCCTTGGCCCTATTTTGTTGTATCCTGTCAGGCTGAGCAAAAAAATGCCCAAGGGCATCAAGCAATTCAGTGGTAAGTACCGATTTTTGCGACAAATGCACAGAAATGCTTAGAATTTGCTTGTAATGTCAATTCTGTGATTATTTCGTCAAATTGGAGCCTTTCACCGAGATTTCTTGGAGCCTTTGGACATATTCTGTTGTAACCTATCAGGCTGAGCACGAAAATGACAAAGACAATCAACAGAGAGGCTGGCAAGTACCGGATTTGGCGACAAAACCCCGTTTTTGGCTCAATTTCCATACAAAACGTCGAAATTTGGGCCAAATGTGGCCAAATTCGAGGCTTTCACCGACTCCCATTGGATCCCTTGGCCCTATTTTGTTGTATCCTGTCAGGCTGAGCACGAAAATGACAAAGACAATCAACAGAGAGGCTGGCAAGTACCGGATTTGGCGACAAAACCCCGTTTTTGGCTCAATTTCCATACAAAACGTCGAAATTTGGGCCAAATGTGGCCAAATTCGAGGCTTTCACCGACTCCCATTGGATCCCTTGGCCCTATTTTGTTGTATCCTGTCAGGCTGAGCAAAAAAATGCCCAAGGGCATCAAGCAATTCAGTGGTAAGTACCGATTTTTGCGACAAATGCACAGAAATGCTTAGAATTTGCTTGTAATGTCAATTCTGTGATTATTTCGTCAAATTGGAGCCTTTCACCGAGATTTCTTGGAGCCTTTGGACATATTCTGTTGTAACCTATCAGGCTGAGCACGAAAATGACAAAGACAATTAACAGAGAGGCTGGCAAGTACCGGATTTGGCGACAAAACCCCGTTTTTGGCTCAATTTCCATACAAAACGTCGAAATTTGGGCCAAATGTGGCCAAATTCGAGGCTTTCACCGACTCCCATTGGATCCCTTGGCCCTATTTTGTTGTATCCTGTCAGGCTGAGCAAAAAAATGCCCAAGGGCATCAAGCAATTCAGTGGTAAGTACCGATTTTTGCGACAAATGCACAGAAATGCTTAGAATTTGCTTGTAATGTCAATTCTGTGATTATTTCGTCAAATTGGAGCCTTTCACCAAGATTTCTTGGAGCCTTTGGACATATTCTGTTGTAACCTATCAGGCTGAGCACGAAAATGACAAAGACAATTAACAGAGAGGCTGGCAAGTACCGGATTTGGCGACAAAACCCCGTTTTTGGCTCAATTTCCATACAAAACGTCGAAATTTGGGCCAAATGTGGCTAAAATTCGAGGCTTTCACCGACTCCCATTAAATCCCTTGGCCCTATTTTGTTGTATCCTGTCAGGCTGAGCACGAAAATGACAAAGACAATCAACAGAGAGGCTGGCAAGTACCGGATTTGGCGACAAAACCCCGTTTTTGGCTCAATTTCCATACAAAACGTCGAAATTTGGGCCAAATGTGGCCAAATTCGAGGCTTTCACCGACTCCCATTGGATCCCTTGGCCCTATTTTGTTGTATCCTGTCAGGCTGAGCAAAAAAATGCCCAAGGGCATCAAGCAATTCAGTGGTAAGTACCGATTTTTGCGACAAATGCACAGAAATGCTTAGAATTTGCTTGTAATGTCAATTCTGTGATTATTTCGTCAAATTGGAGCCTTTCACCGAGATTTCTTGGAGCCTTTGGACATATTCTGTTGTAACCTATCAGGCTGAGCACGAAAATGACAAAGACAATTAACAGAGAGGCTGGCAAGTACCGGATTTGGCGACAAAACCCCGTTTTTGGCTCAATTTCCATACAAAACGTCGAAATTTGGGCCAAATGTGGCCAAATTCGAGGCTTTCACCGACTCCCATTGGATCCCTTCGCCCTATTTTGTTGTATCCTGTCAGGCTGAGCACGAAAATGACAAAGACAATCAACAGAGAGGCTGGCAAGTACCGGATTTGGCGACAAAACCCCGTTTTTGGCTCAATTTCCATACAAAACGTCGAAATTTGGGCCAAATGTGGCCAAATTCGAGGCTTTCACCGACTCCCATTGGATCCCTTGGCCCTATTTTGTTGTATCCTGTCAGGCTGAGCAAAAAAATGCCCAAGGGCATCAAGCAATTCAGTGGTAAGTACCGATTTTTGCGACAAATGCACAGAAATGCTTAGAATTTGCTTGTAATGTCAATTCTGTGATTATTTCGTCAAATTGGAGCCTTTCACCGAGATTTCTTGGAGCCTTTGGACATATTCTGTTGTAACCTATCAGGCTGAGCACGAAAATGACAAAGACAATTAACAGAGAGGCTGGCAAGTACCGGATTTGGCGACAAAACCCCGTTTTTGGCTCAATTTCCATACAAAACGTCGAAATTTGGGCCAAATGTGGCCAAATTCGAGGCTTTCACCGACTCCCATTGGATCCCTTCGCCCTATTTTGTTGTATCCTGTCAGGCTGAGCACGAAAATGACAAAGACAATCAACAGAGAGGCTGGCAAGTACCGGATTTGGCGACAAAACCCCGTTTTTGGCTCAATTTCCATACAAAACGTCGAAATTTGGGCCAAATGTGGCCAAATTCGTGGATTTCACCGACTCCCATTGGATCCCTTGGCCCTATTTTGTTGTATCCTGTCAGGCTGAGCAAAAAAATGCCCAAGGGCATCAAGCAATTCAGTGGTAAGTACCGATTTTTGCGACAAATGCACAGAAATGCTTAGAATTTGCTTGTAATGTCAATTCTGTGATTATTTCGTCAAATTGGAGCCTTTCACCGAGATTTCTTGGAGCCTTTGGACATATTCTGTTGTAACCTATCAGGCTGAGCACGAAAATGACAAAGACAATCAACAGAGAGGCTGGCAAGTACCGGATTTGGCGACAAAACCCCGTTTTTGGCTCAATTTCCATACAAAACGTCGAAATTTGGGCCAAATGTGGCCAAATTCGAGGCTTTCACCGACTCCCATTGGATCCCTTGGCCCTATTTTGTTGTATCCTGTCAGGCTGAGCACGAAAATGACAAAGACAATCAACAGAGAGGCTGGCAAGTACCGGATTTGGCGACAAAACCCCGTTTTTGGCTCAATTTCCATACAAAACGTCGAAATTTGGGCCAAATGTGGCCAAATTCGAGGCTTTCACCGACTCCCATTGGATCCCTTGGCCCTATTTTGTTGTATCCTGTCAGGCTGAGCAAAAAAATGCCCAAGGGCATCAAGCAATTCAGTGGTAAGTACCGATTTTTGCGACAAATGCACAGAAATGCTTAGAATTTGCTTGTAATGTCAATTCTGTGATTATTTCGTCAAATTGGAGCCTTTCACCGAGATTTCTTGGAGCCTTTGGACATATTCTGTTGTAACCTATCAGGCTGAGCACGAAAATGGTAAAGACAATCAACAGAGAGGCTGGCAAGTACCGGATTTGGCGACAAAACCCCGTTTTTGGCTCAATTTCCATACAAAACGTCGAAATTTGGGCCAAATGTGGCCAAATTCGAGGCTTTCACCGACTCCCATTGGATCCCTTGGCCCTATTTTGTTGTATCCTGTCAGGCTGAGCACGAAAATGACAAAGACAATCAACAGAGAGGCTGGCAAGTACCGGATTTGGCGACAAAACCCCGTTTTTGGCTCAATTTCCATACAAAACGTCGAAATTTGGGCCAAATGTGGCCAAATTCGAGGCTTTCACCGACTCCCATTGGATCCCTTGGCCCTATTTTGTTGTATCCTGTCAGGCTGAGCAAAAAAATGCCCAAGGGCATCAAGCAATTCAGTGGTAAGTACCGATTTTTGCGACAAATGCACAGAAATGCTTAGAATTTGCTTGTAATGTCAATTCTGTGATTATTTCGTCAAATTGGAGCCTTTCACCGAGATTTCTTGGAGCCTTTGGACATATTCTGTTGTAACCTATCAGGCTGAGCACGAAAATGACAAAGACAATTAACAGAGAGGCTGGCAAGTACCGGATTTGGCGACAAAACCCCGTTTTTGGCTCAATTTCCATACAAAACGTCGAAATTTGGGCCAAATGTGGCCAAATTCGAGGCTTTCACCGACTCCCATTGGATCCCTTGGCCCTATTTTGTTGTATCCTGTCAGGCTGAGCACGAAAATGACAAAGACAATCAACAGAGAGGCTGGCAAGTACCGGATTTGGCGACAAAACCCCGTTTTTGGCTCAATTTCCATACAAAACGTCGAAATTTGGGCCAAATGTGGCCAAATTCGAGGCTTTCACCGACTCCCATTGGATCCCTTGGCCCTATTTTGTTGTATCCTGTCAGGCTGAGCAAAAAAATGCCCAAGGGCATCAAGCAATTCAGTGGTAAGTACCGATTTTTGCGACAAATGCACAGAAATGCTTAGAATTTGCTTGTAATGTCAATTCTGTGATTATTTCGTCAAATTGGAGCCTTTCACCGAGATTTCTTGGAGCCTTTGGACATATTCTGTTGTAACCTATCAGGCTGAGCACGAAAATGACAAAGACAATTAACAGAGAGGCTGGCAAGTACCGGATTTGGCGACAAAACCCCGTTTTTGGCTCAATTTCCATACAAAACGTCGAAATTTGGGCCAAATGTGGCCAAATTCGAGGCTTTCACCGACTCCCATTGGATCCCTTCGCCCTATTTTGTTGTATCCTGTCAGGCTGAGCACGAAAATGACAAAGACAATCAACAGAGAGGCTGGCAAGTACCGGATTTGGCGACAAAACCCCGTTTTTGGCTCAATTTCCATACAAAACGTCGAAATTTGGGCCAAATGTGGCCAAATTCGAGGCTTTCACCGACTCCCATTGGATCCCTTGGCCCTATTTTGTTGTATCCTGTCAGGCTGAGCAAAAAAATGCCCAAGGGCATCAAGCAATTCAGTGGTAAGTACCGATTTTTGCGACAAATGCACAGAAATGCTTAGAATTTGCTTGTAATGTCAATTCTGTGATTATTTCGTCAAATTGGAGCCTTTCACCGAGATTTCTTGGAGCCTTTGGACATATTCTGTTGTAACCTATCAGGCTGAGCACGAAAATGACAAAGACAATTAACAGAGAGGCTGGCAAGTACCGGATTTGGCGACAAAACCCCGTTTTTGGCTCAATTTCCATACAAAACGTCGAAATTTGGGCCAAATGTGGCTAAAATTCGAGGCTTTCACCGACTCCCATTAAATCCCTTGGCCCTATTTTGTTGTATCCTGTCAGGCTGAGCACGAAAATGACAAAGACAATCAACAGAGAGGCTGGCAAGTACCGGGTTTGGCGACAAAACCCCGTTTTTGGCTCAATTTCCATACAAAACGTCGAAATTTGGGCCAAATGTGGCCAAATTCGAGGCTTTCACCGACTCCCATTGGATCCCTTGGCCCTATTTTGTTGTATCCTGTCAGGCTGAGCAAAAAAATGCCCAAGGGCATCAAGCAATTCAGTGGTAAGTACCGATTTTTGCGACAAATGCACAGAAATGCTTAGAATTTGCTTGTAATGTCAATTCTGTGATTATTTCGTCAAATTGGAGCCTTTCACCGAGATTTCTTGGAGCCTTTGGACATATTCTGTTGTAACCTATCAGGCAGAGCACGAAAATGACAAAGACAATTAACAGAGAGGCTGGCAAGTACCGGATTTGGCGACAAAACCCCGTTTTTGGCTCAATTTCCATACAAAACGTCGAAATTTGGGCCAAATGTGGCCAAATTCGAGGCTTTCACCGACTCCCATTGGATCCCTTGGCCCTATTTTGTTGTATCCTGTCAGGCTGAGCACGAAAATGACAAAGACAATCAACAGAGAGGCTGGCAAGTACCGGATTTGGCGACAAAACCCCGTTTTTGGCTCAATTTCCATACAAAACGTCGAAATTTGGGCCAAATGTGGCCAAATTCGAGGCTTTCACCGACTCCCATTGGATCCCTTGGCCCTATTTTGTTGTATCCTGTCAGGCTGAGCAAAAAAATGCCCAAGGGCATCAAGCAATTCAGTGGTAAGTACCGATTTTTGCGACAAATGCACAGAAATGCTTAGAATTTGCTTGTAATGTCAATTCTGTGATTATTTCGTCAAATTGGAGCCTTTCACCGAGATTTCTTGGAGCCTTTGGACATATTCTGTTGTAACCTATCAGGCTGAGCACGAAAATGACAAAGACAATTAACAGAGAGGCTGGCAAGTACCGGATTTGGCGACAAAACCCCGTTTTTGGCTCAATTTCCATACAAAACGTCGAAATTTGGGCCAAATGTGGCCAAATTCGAGGCTTTCACCGACTCCCATTGGATCCCTTGGCCCTATTTTGTTGTATCCTGTCAGGCTGAGCACGAAAATGACAAAGACAATCAACAGAGAGGCTGGCAAGTACCGGATTTGGCGACAAAACCCCGTTTTTGGCTCAATTTCCATACAAAACGTCGAAATTTGGGCCAAATGTGGCCAAATTCGAGGCTTTCACCGACTCCCATTGGATCCCTTGGCCCTATTTTGTTGTATCCTGTCAGGCTGAGCAAAAAAATGCCCAAGGGCATCAAGCAATTCAGTGGTAAGTACCGATTTTTGCGACAAATGCACAGAAATGCTTAGAATTTGCTTGTAATGTCAATTCTGTGATTATTTCGTCAAATTGGAGCCTTTCACCGAGATTTCTTGGAGCCTTTGGACATATTCTGTTGTAACCTATCAGGCTGAGCACGAAAATGACAAAGACAATCAACAGAGAGGCTGGCAAGTACCGGATTTGGCGACAAAACCCCGTTTTTGGCTCAATTTCCATACAAAACGTCGAAATTTGGGCCAAATGTGGCCAAATTCGAGGCTTTCACCGACTCCCATTGGATCCCTTGGCCCTATTTTGTTGTATCCTGTCAGGCTGAGCACGAAAATGACAAAGACAATCAACAGAGAGGCTGGCAAGTACCGGATTTGGCGACAAAACCCCGTTTTTGGCTCAATTTCCATACAAAACGTCGAAATTTGGGCCAAATGTGGCCAAATTCGAGGCTTTCACCGACTCCCATTGGATCCCTTGGCCCTATTTTGTTGTATCCTGTCAGGCTGAGCAAAAAAATGCCCAAGGGCATCAAGCAATTCAGTGGTAAGTACCGATTTTTGCGACAAATGCACAGAAATGCTTAGAATTTGCTTGTAATGTCAATTCTGTGATTATTTCGTCAAATTGGAGCCTTTCACCGAGATTTCTTGGAGCCTTTGGACATATTCTGTTGTAACCTATCAGGCTGAGCACGAAAATGACAAAGACAATTAACAGAGAGGCTGGCAAGTACCGGATTTGGCGACAAAACCCCGTTTTTGGCTCAATTTCCATACAAAACGTCGAAATTTGGGCCAAATGTGGCCAAATTCGAGGCTTTCACCGACTCCCATTGGATCCCTTGGCCCTATTTTGTTGTATCCTGTCAGGCTGAGCACGAAAATGACAAAGACAATCAACAGAGAGGCTGGCAAGTACCGGATTTGGCGACAAAACCCCGTTTTTGGCTCAATTTCCATACAAAACGTCGAAATTTGGGCCAAATGTGGCCAAATTCGAGGCTTTCACCGACTCCCATTGGATCCCTTGGCCCTATTTTGTTGTATCCTGTCAGGCTGAGCAAAAAAATGCCCAAGGGCATCAAGCAATTCAGTGGTAAGTACCGATTTTTGCGACAAATGCACAGAAATGCTTAGAATTTGCTTGTAATGTCAATTCTGTGATTATTTCGTCAAATTGGAGCCTTTCACCGAGATTTCTTGGAGCCTTTGGACATATTCTGTTGTAACCTATCAGGCTGAGCACGAAAATGACAAAGACAATCAACAGAGAGGCTGGCAAGTACCGGATTTGGCGACAAAACCCCGTTTTTGGCTCAATTTCCATACAAAACGTCGAAATTTGGGCCAAATGTGGCCAAATTCGAGGCTTTCACCGACTCCCATTGGATCCCTTGGCCCTATTTTGTTGTATCCTGTCAGGCTGAGCACGAAAATGACAAAGACAATCAACAGAGAGGCTGGCAAGTACCGGATTTGGCGACAAAACCCCGTTTTTGGCTCAATTTCCATACAAAACGTCGAAATTTGGGCCAAATGTGGCCAAATTCGAGGCTTTCACCGACTCCCATTGGATCCCTTGGCCCTATTTTGTTGTATCCTGTCAGGCTGAGCAAAAAAATGCCCAAGGGCATCAAGCAATTCAGTGGTAAGTACCGATTTTTGCGACAAATGCACAGAAATGCTTAGAATTTGCTTGTAATGTCAATTCTGTGATTATTTCGTCAAATTGGAGCCTTTCACCGAGATTTCTTGGAGCCTTTGGACATATTCTGTTGTAACCTATCAGGCTGAGCACGAAAATGACAAAGACAATTAACAGAGAGGCTGGCAAGTACCGGATTTGGCGACAAAACCCCGTTTTTGGCTCAATTTCCATACAAAACGTCGAAATTTGGGCCAAATGTGGCCAAATTCGAGGCTTTCACCGACTCCCATTGGATCCCTTCGCCCTATTTTGTTGTATCCTGTCAGGCTGAGCACGAAAATGACAAAGACAATCAACAGAGAGGCTGGCAAGTACCGGATTTGGCGACAAAACCCCGTTTTTGGCTCAATTTCCATACAAAACGTCGAAATTTGGGCCAAATGTGGCCAAATTCGAGGCTTTCACCGACTCCCATTGGATCCCTTGGCCCTATTTTGTTGTATCCTGTCAGGCTGAGCAAAAAAATGCCCAAGGGCATCAAGCAATTCAGTGGTAAGTACCGATTTTTGCGACAAATGCACAGAAATGCTTAGAATTTGCTTGTAATGTCAATTCTGTGATTATTTCGTCAAATTGGAGCCTTTCACCGAGATTTCTTGGAGCCTTTGGACATATTCTGTTGTAACCTATCAGGCTGAGCACGAAAATGACAAAGACAATTAACAGAGAGGCTGGCAAGTACCGGATTTGGCGACAAAACCCCGTTTTTGGCTCAATTTCCATACAAAACGTCGAAATTTGGGCCAAATGTGGCTAAAATTCGAGGCTTTCACCGACTCCCATTAAATCCCTTGGCCCTATTTTGTTGTATCCTGTCAGGCTGAGCACGAAAATGACAAAGACAATCAACAGAGAGGCTGGCAAGTACCGGGTTTGGCGACAAAACCCCGTTTTTGGCTCAATTTCCATACAAAACGTCGAAATTTGGGCCAAATGTGGCCAAATTCGAGGCTTTCACCGACTCCCATTGGATCCCTTGGCCCTATTTTGTTGTATCCTGTCAGGCTGAGCAAAAAAATGCCCAAGGGCATCAAGCAATTCAGTGGTAAGTACCGATTTTTGCGACAAATGCACAGAAATGCTTAGAATTTGCTTGTAATGTCAATTCTGTGATTATTTCGTCAAATTGGAGCCTTTCACCGAGATTTCTTGGAGCCTTTGGACATATTCTGTTGTAACCTATCAGGCTGAGCACGAAAATGACAAAGACAATTAACAGAGAGGCTGGCAAGTACCGGATTTGGCGACAAAACCCCGTTTTTGGCTCAATTTCCATACAAAACGTCGAAATTTGGGCCAAATGTGGCCAAATTCGAGGCTTTCACCGACTCCCATTGGATCCCTTCGCCCTATTTTGTTGTATCCTGTCAGGCTGAGCACGAAAATGACAAAGACAATCAACAGAGAGGCTGGCAAGTACCGGATTTGGCGACAAAACCCCGTTTTTGGCTCAATTTCCATACAAAACGTCGAAATTTGGGCCAAATGTGGCCAAATTCGAGGCTTTCACCGACTCCCATTGGATCCCTTGGCCCTATTTTGTTGTATCCTGTCAGGCTGAGCAAAAAAATGCCCAAGGGCATCAAGCAATTCAGTGGTAAGTACCGATTTTTGCGACAAATGCACAGAAATGCTTAGAATTTGCTTGTAATGTCAATTCTGTGATTATTTCGTCAAATTGGAGCCTTTCACCGAGATTTCTTGGAGCCTTTGGACATATTCTGTTGTAACCTATCAGGCTGAGCACGAAAATGACAAAGACAATCAACAGAGAGGCTGGCAAGTACCGGATTTGGCGACAAAACCCCGTTTTTGGCTCAATTTCCATACAAAACGTCGAAATTTGGGCCAAATGTGGCCAAATTCGAGGCTTTCACCAACTCCCATTGGATCCCTTGGCCCTATTTTGTTGTATCCTGTCAGGCTGAGCACGAAAATGACAAAGACAATCAACAGAGAGGCTGGCAAGTACCGGATTTGGCGACAAAACCCCGTTTTTGGCTCAATTTCCATACAAAACGTCGAAATTTGGGCCAAATGTGGCCAAATTCGAGGCTTTCACCGACTCCCATTGGATCCCTTGGCCCTATTTTGTTGTATCCTGTCAGGCTGAGCAAAAAAATGCCCAAGGGCATCAAGCAATTCAGTGGTAAGTACCGATTTTTGCGACAAATGCACAGAAATGCTTAGAATTTGCTTGTAATGTCAATTCTGTGATTATTTCGTCAAATTGGAGCCTTTCACCGAGATTTCTTGGAGCCTTTGGACATATTCTGTTGTAACCTATCAGGCTGAGCACGAAAATGACAAAGACAATCAACAGAGAGGCTGGCAAGTACCGGATTTGGCGACAAAACCCCGTTTTTGGCTCAATTTCCATACAAAACGTCGAAATTTGGGCCAAATGTGGCCAAATTCGAGGCTTTCACCGACTCCCATTGGATCCCTTGGCCCTATTTTGTTGTATCCTGTCAGGCTGAGCACGAAAATGGCAAAGACAATCAACAGAGAGGCTGGCAAGTACCGGATTTGGCGACAAAACCCCGTTTTTGGCTCAATTTCCATACAAAACGTCGAACTTTGGGCCAAATGTGGCCAAATTCGAGGCTTTCACCAACTCCCATTGGATCCCTTGGCCCTATTTTGTTGTATCCTGTCAGGCTGAGCAAAAAAATGCCCAAGGGCATCAAGCAATTCAGTGGTAAGTACCGATTTTTGCGACAAATGCACAGAAATGCTTAGAATTTGCTTGTAATGTCAATTCTGTGATTATTTCGTCAAATTGGAGCCTTTCACCGAGATTTCTTGGAGCCTTTGGACATATTCTGTTGTAACCTATCAGGCTGAGCACGAAAATGACAAAGACAATTAACAGAGAGGCTGGCAAGTACCGGATTTGGCGACAAAACCCCGTTTTTGGCTCAATTTCCATACAAAACGTCGAAATTTGGGCCAAATGTGGCCAAATTCGAGGCTTTCACCGACTCCCATTGGATCCCTTCGCCCTATTTTGTTGTATCCTGTCAGGCTGAGCACGAAAATGACAAAGACAATCAACAGAGAGGCTGGCAAGTACCGGATTTGGCGACAAAACCCCGTTTTTGGCTCAATTTCCATACAAAACGTCGAAATTTGGGCCAAATGTGGCCAAATTCGAGGCTTTCACCGACTCCCATTGGATCCCTTGGCCCTATTTTGTTGTATCCTGTCAGGCTGAGCAAAAAAATGCCCAAGGGCATCAAGCAATTCAGTGGTAAGTACCGATTTTTGCGACAAATGCACAGAAATGCTTAGAATTTGCTTGTAATGTCAATTCTGTGATTATTTCGTCAAATTGGAGCCTTTCACCGAGATTTCTTGGAGCCTTTGGACATATTCTGTTGTAACCTATCAGGCTGAGCACGAAAATGACAAAGACAATTAACAGAGAGGCTGGCAAGTACCGGATTTGGCGACAAAACCCCGTTTTTGGCTCAATTTCCATACAAAACGTCGAAATTTGGGCCAAATGTGGCCAAATTCGAGGCTTTCACCGACTCCCATTGGATCCCTTGGCCCTATTTTGTTGTATCCTGTCAGGCTGAGCACGAAAATGACAAAGACAATCAACAGAGAGGCTGGCAAGTACCGGATTTGGCGACAAAACCCCGTTTTTGGCTCAATTTCCATACAAAACGTCGAAATTTGGGCCAAATGTGGCCAAATTCGAGGCTTTCACCGACTCCCATTGGATCCCTTGGCCCTATTTTGTTGTATCCTGTCAGGCTGAGCAAAAAAATGCCCAAGGGCATCAAGCAATTCAGTGGTAAGTACCGATTTTTGCGACAAATGCACAGAAATGCTTAGAATTTGCTTGTAATGTCAATTCTGTGATTATTTCGTCAAATTGGAGCCTTTCACCGAGATTTCTTGGAGCCTTTGGACATATTCTGTTGTAACCTATCAGGCTGAGCACGAAAATGACAAAGACAATCAACAGAGAGGCTGGCAAGTACCGGATTTGGCGACAAAACCCCGTTTTTGGCTCAATTTCCATACAAAACGTCGAAATTTGGGCCAAATGTGGCCAAATTCGAGGCTTTCACCGACTCCCATTGGATCCCTTGGCCCTATTTTGTTGTATCCTGTCAGGCTGAGCACGAAAATGACAAAGACAATCAACAGAGAGGCTGGCAAGTACCGGATTTGGCGACAAAACCCCGTTTTTGGCTCAATTTCCATACAAAACGTCGAAATTTGGGCCAAATGTGGCCAAATTCGAGGCTTTCACCGACTCCCATTGGATCCCTTGGCCCTATTTTGTTGTATCCTGTCAGGCTGAGCAAAAAAATGCCCAAGGGCATCAAGCAATTCAGTGGTAAGTACCGATTTTTGCGACAAATGCACAGAAATGCTTAGAATTTGCTTGTAATGTCAATTCTGTGATTATTTCGTCAAATTGGAGCCTTTCACCGAGATTTCTTGGAGCCTTTGGACATATTCTGTTGTAACCTATCAGGCTGAGCACGAAAATGACAAAGACAATTAACAGAGAGGCTGGCAAGTACCGGATTTGGCGACAAAACCCCGTTTTTGGCTCAATTTCCATACAAAACGTCGAAATTTGGGCCAAATGTGGCCAAATTCGAGGCTTTCACCGACTCCCATTGGATCCCTTGGCCCTATTTTGTTGTATCCTGTCAGGCTGAGCACGAAAATGACAAAGACAATCAACAGAGAGGCTGGCAAGTACCGGATTTGGCGACAAAACCCCGTTTTTGGCTCAATTTCCATACAAAACGTCGAAATTTGGGCCAAATGTGGCCAAATTCGAGGCTTTCACCGACTCCCATTGGATCCCTTGGCCCTATTTTGTTGTATCCTGTCAGGCTGAGCAAAAAAATGCCCAAGGGCATCAAGCAATTCAGTGGTAAGTACCGATTTTTGCGACAAATGCACAGAA